>NW_010268671.1:59169-62634 GCF_000690775.1 Eurypyga helias
AGATGGTCGCTGCCCCAAACCCTGCTGCCCGGTTTCCAGTCTGTCTGAAGCTCTTCCTAGTGCCTCCCACTGAGGCTGGGAGGGGTTGGTGTGGGGAGGCCGCTCAGGAGCTCTGAGGGAGCTTATACTAAAGGTGATTTGGCTTACCTTTTACCAAAAACCTCAACTCCTGTGTGGGTCTGGGCTGTCCGCACTGGGTGCGCTGGATATCCTTCCCTCCCTCACACCACCTGACTGTTCAGCATTGACGTGGCAATATTTGTGCCTGTGACATCCAGGACAGGTGCTTTGTGGTGATGGAGCTAGTAGCAGCGCTGGCTGCATGAAAACCTTTCCTTTGGGGCTGGGGATGCTCTGGGAAATGGTTTCCCCAGTCTGGGCACTGCGCCAAGTTCCCAGGTCCAAGGAGTGGGTTTCATTTGTGTTGGCTCTAATGTAAGGAGACAGCTGGGCCTTGGGGATTCGGCAGGGAGGCGGCTAATAGATTTGGGTTCAAGCAGTTGTCCCAGATATCGTACATGATTGCACTTAACCTGCAGGAGTCAAGCTCAGAGGACACTGATGGCTAAACCTGCCCCATTTCTCCCCCCACATACACCCTCTCTTCCTGTTATTGTCTCAAAGCGCAGCCAGAGCGAAAGAAAAGGTGGTACCTGAGCTCGGAGTAACATCTTAAACCACAAAAAGTTCCTCCTGGCTCAGCATCTTGCCAAAAAGCAGTTTCCAGGGTAAAAAAGGTGGCTGGACGCTTGTGGGGAGGAAGGGGTTGGTCTCTCCTTGGGCCAAGACTGGATGTTGAAGCGTAAGGATTTACCACTGCCCAATGCCTGGGCTAGGTCTCTGCTGCAGAGAGCGAACCTCTGGGTAATTTTTTCCTCTACACCTTTATTTTACAATTCAGCAAAACAAGCTGTCCCCTAACGTGGTAATTTTTGTTGGACAATTTGTATTTTCAATGTCATCAGACTGTTGAGGCTTTGAAAATGAAGGGGCAGGGGTGAGAGAAGATGAAAACGGGCTTCATCTTTTTGTTTTTTCTAATGACAGGTCCAAAAATCCCAGTGGGATGAACCAGTCTTGTTCTTTGCTGAAATTCCCTTTGGAAATTATTAAGCTAGTATTTTTTCCATGGGAAACAGGAAGTTTCTTGGAGCAAATGGAGAACTTGCAGCAACGTGCATGAAATCTAGTGGTTTAGATATTATGGAGACTAACGAAGGCTGTAGCTGGATTTTCATTCAAAGCTTTGTTTTCTGTCCCTACTTCTGCCTTCTTGTTGGGAAGATGAAATTTATCTGATCCATTGGCCTGGCTGTTAAAAACAAGCTCAGTGATGAAGAAACCATCCCCATCCCTCAAAGCATGGCAACAGGAAAGATGATTTGGTGGTGGTTTTGGAGAGAGGTTCCTCTGCCCAGACAGCTTTTGACAAGACGTGCTCAATGGCCCTTAATCCTCACTGCCCTGCCGACACCAGCTTGAAAGCAACTAGCGATAAAACGAAGCCCTGGGCAACATCAGGCTTTTGTCTCGAATCGATGTCTGTTTGTAACCTTTAACTTGCAGCAGCCCTGAGCAGCTCCTGGGGATCTCAGCTGGGGGCTCTGGGATGCTCGCCTGCATCTCACTGCAGCTGGTTTTAGATGCTCAACTTGTTCCCTTTTTCTTCTTTAATCGGGCGACCCCGAATCTGCTCTGTTCTCCAGCCAGTGGTAGCGTTCAGGAACCTGAATCCCCAGGGGGTGACCAAGATGGCCATGTTTTCATGTATTTACGCAGGTTTGCGTGTCATGAGGCAGGGGAGCTAACCCACTTGCAGCTTCCCCAGCCATGGAGCAGCGCAGGTTTGATTGCAACAAATCACCTGGCTGCAAAGCAAGCTGTTAGTGCTCCAGGCCTGGAGTAGCCATCAGCATCCTCTGAGGAAGCAGGCAGGATCCCCAGCCCTGCGGCTTGGAGGCTGTAACTGAGCAGCTGAGGGTTGCTGCCTGCCCTTTTCCAGCTCTGCTTAGTCCTGGCTTTAGCTGCAGCATCAGTGCAGGGTGAGAAGCAATATCTGCTACCAGGCATCTGCTTAAGCCCTTCCAGCTGGGTTCACAGGAGGATGTCTGTCTGCCCATGGCAGCCCCGTGGAGTTGCTGGGGATAAGCTCTGTGGGATGAGCGCAGCGGGGAAGGGGTCAGCTCAATTTGAGGGTGGTTTCATTGAGGTATGAGTCTTGACCCTCCTGTCTTGTGGCTTCTGCAGCTCAACGTCCTGAACAATGTCAGCAGCTCGGAGGATGTCAAGCCCTTGCCGGGTCTTCCAGGGATTGGGAACGTGAATTATCCATCTACAAGCCCAGGATCCTTAGCCAAACACATCTGTGCCATCTGTGGGGACAGGTCCTCAGGTAGGAGGTTTGATTTCTAGGGGAAGGCTTAGTGCAATGAAAACTCCCCTGGTGCTCTGTGCAGGATGAACAGCATGGAGGCTCGCTGGGGCCATACTGGCATTGCAGGATTCGTAGCTGGGCCTGGCTTACCCAAGGGTAGGCTATCTGGTTTACACTGTGCCCGAAAGACAGCAAACCCATAAGCCACGCTCTTCTCCCTTATGCGTATAAACTCATTTTACATTTTGTCCTTGTTTATCAAAGGTAAATATGTCAAGATTGCTGTCTTCTCATTTACCTGTGCTTTGTGCTGGGCTTTGGATATGCCTGGGTTTCTCTCCTACCCCAGAGACCTGCAGGCTGGCCATGCTTTGCAGACCCCCTCCTCATCAGTGCACCCCATTTGCTACCCATGGCATTTCTGCACTCATGCTGCAGCTAAGGTGTGGCTCCACATCCTTCCCCTGGGATGCAGTCCCTCCTTATCCCAGGAAAGTGGTGGTCTTATAGTTTGACTGCTGCTGGTCACTATTCCTGCTAAGAGCCCCTAAAGCCAAGTCAGGCCTGCTAAGGTCTGCAGGCAGTTTTTCCCATCTTTGGAGCTGGTTTGAGCTCTCCAAAGCTGCCTGCCTGCCCCCTGACGGCCTCCCCTCGCCGCCCCCCAGGGAAGCACTACGGTGTGTACAGCTGTGAGGGCTGCAAAGGCTTCTTTAAGAGGACGATTCGGAAGGACCTGATCTACACCTGCCGTGACAACAAGGACTGCCTCATAGACAAACGCCAGCGCAACCGCTGCCAGTACTGCCGCTATCAGAAGTGCCTCGCCATGGGGATGAAGAGGGAAGGTATGTGTGCAAAGGAACGGGCTTATAGAGATTTTTTTTTCACTTATGTTCATTAGGGTAGATCTGGCTCTTGGTGGCCCTCTCAGGCTGGAGCATCCCAAAAATAACACGCGGCTTCAGGGCATCTTTGACCTCATTTTGTGAAGGAAATGAAGCAGATAGGGAAGCTATTACACTATTTTTCTTCCCATCCCACCTAAACACACATTCACACAGAGTGGGAGTGGTAGGGCTTGGAAGGGACCT
>NW_010268672.1:0-27928 GCF_000690775.1 Eurypyga helias
CTGAATCCAGCACACCAAGACATAAAGAAAACTGAAATATATCAATAATTATATATCATAAACTCTCATGATAATTCTGCTGCTAGAAATGACATCACAATATCATTAAAGTTCCTCTCTTATAGACCCTATGTATGTTTACTGGGTTTATTAATATTATTCTTGTTTGTATTACTGACTGCCACAGGAAAAATAATTTTAGGGGGAATAAATAGGATGCAATTTAATATATCTTGAAATTTCAATAAAAATAGTAATTGATTTTCCTTTGGTGCTCGTTCTCAGTGGAGATCCATCTGTTTGTTATTGTATGAGAACGCAGCATTTGACTTTCTTCCCTTAGTTGCCAGGGAGTGAAAAAAAGAAGCTGCTGTAGCATTGTGTGCTGCCTCCCTGGTGTTGTCCTGTGAAATCAGCTATTTCAAAAATCAATTGTTAGTTAAGGCTTTTCTGCTTTTTGACATTACTCTACCCAGCACTATCAAAATGCATTCTGGAAATTCTGAAGGGCTTGGAACTGCATGGTGTAGCAGATTTTTAACTTCCAATTGCTTCTCTTACGTTCCCACAGTGTCTTTCTTTTATTGCTGTGGAATAGTTACCTCCTCACAATGCAGACGCTTCTATAATACTTGGAATCAATACCTCAACATGCAGATGGGAAGAGGGTAATTCGGTTTCATCACGTAGTAGGTGAGGTAAGGCTAGCGCTTGGGGTATAGCACATACTATATTTTCATAGTTAAAACAACATGACATTTCAAAAGCAGGTGAATGCTAATAAAGCATCTGGCCTGTAGGCTCTAGATAAGAAGCAAATCTCACCAGCCTTCCAGGACATCGATATTTTAATCTCTCCTAGCATAACTATGTTAGCATGATGAGGTTTCCTTTGTCCATGTCAAGGCAACTAACAGAAGATCCTTCTTCGCATTATCATGTTTTGAAGCTAAATTCTTCCCAGAAACAACCCTCCAATAGGAGCAATGCAAATGCTGTCTTACTTGAGGTAAATCTATATAACAGGAGGAAACCGCAATTAAAAAACCAACAAAAACCCCCACCCAAAACTTAATCTTCACCCTCTGGAAAGATTCTAAATGAGACTATAATCTAAATTAATTCTTTGAACTGGATACAATTTCTTAAAAATCTTGGTAAAAGAAATAAACTGTTGTCTTTCTCTGGTAAGATATATATTTTTCACTGGGTTCTGCTCTACAACAGGACACATGGCCCCACTGGTGCATTTAAGACTGCACCATCACGACCCTGAAACACAGCCCCAGAGATACAGTTCACTGTCTCACATGTATTAAAACAGTTATTTCCCACATCTTACCTTTACAAAACTTTGCCACTGTCTGCTTTGACCAGGAGAGGCACTTTTCTATCTTAGAATCTCATGACTTTTGTACCAAGAACCTGAATTTGCCATTTATCAGCTTTCGTGCTTATGAAATATATGAGCTTAATTTGCCTTACTCTTTTCACTAGGACAAAATTTATCTCAACCTCAATCTGTGCTATTCTGGAAGCTGAATAAACGCTTTGTTACATTAATCTACGGCATCCCTCTAAGATTTGTTTCATGAAGGATAGAAGCAAAGAGACCTTTGTAGGTGGGTGATGTTGTTTGAGTTTGCTTACTCTAAAACTCTTAAGTAGAATGAATAAAACAGACTCCAGTTTTTGGCTTGGTAAATGACAATGAAGTGTTTGGGGTATTGGTTGAGAAGTGCTACTTTTTTTCTGGCTAGCTCCAAATAGAGGTATAGGCCAGCACTGCCTGAATAAACACCCTGAGAAGGCATCAGGCAAAGAAGAATTTGAAGCTCTGCCAAGGAAAAGGCATCGGATTGGGAAAATACAGTTACAGAGCTAAACTATTTTGCTGAGGAAAAGCAGATACAAAGGAACGTTCAGTAAACAAAAATGCACAAAACTATGTGAAAGATTAAAAAGCAGTAAAGGAAGCTGCTGACTTGTCACTTGCCTCAATGGATCAAGCACTATGCTCTGTGAAAACCTAAGCAGTGAAAACAACAATCTTTCCAATATTAAACAACCCACACTGAAGAACTGGGAAAAAAACATACCTGTATCACATGTGTTTGAGAACCTAATGAGTTGTGAAAGATCCCAACTCTCTTAGAGATGCACCACGCTAAGCTTTGTGTCTTTCAGACGCAGAAGCATAAAAAGTGCAAGCTGAAACATTTCATGGAGGACTATATTAAAAAAAAATCAAGAAAGACAAAGGGACCCACAAGACACTAATGAACTCTCCATCTTTGACTAACATTGATGTAAATACTTGCTTACCAAATTCTGTTCTTTATCTTACATAGTTAGGTAATTGAAAGTTTATAATAATTTATAATGGGTTTGTTTTCTACAATCTGAATCATGTAAACAGACTCTATACAAGGGTCTTAGAATAAACCTCTTAAACTGTAATAAATGGCATGTTGCTATATATGGCAGAATTATTATTTGTTTGTACAAACAGTGGAAAAATTATTGCTAAGTGTTTTGCAGTGCTATATCATAAAACAAAAGGATGAAGGCTAGGGAAGACAGCAGTCTCCTCATCTACACTGCAGGTCTCTCAGGTTTATGCAGATGTAAATGAAAGAAGAATTGGTGCTTGGTTCCCTGGGTTCAAGAGGTAGGATTTAAAGATGTGTCATGTGCTAAGTGCAACTACCTGAAGGCACTTCATTCTATGCATTTGGTTATTTGTTCAAGAAACTATGAATACTGCACTTCATATACATATGTCTTTCACCCAGCTGCCTGTCTGATGAAAGGTTCACTTGGAGTTCTCTTGCATTTTTATTCATATTACTAAAGAAAAAAATCTACACTGAATGGAATATATATTTTTGTAAGAGAGTCCAGATCACTGCCCCAATCAATCATGTTTTGAAGATGTGTCTTCCATATCTTCTCCATCCAGTGCTTTATGTAACTTGCCACCATAAAGAAAAAAAAAAAAAGGACTCTCTTCTTTTGATAATCCATCCTTAGGTACTTCAGCTAAATTGATTTATACTGACCAGTTTATTGCTCATTAACTTCCTGTATGTCTTAATTTAGTATCTTGAAGCTTAAAATCTCTTTCTGAATATTACCATACCTATTGCTGAAATGGAAAATGGCAAAAAGTAAGGATTCTGGGACCAGGTCCTCTGACAGCTTAATGATCAGTGAATGACTAGGAAACACCTCTCCCTGTCCCCCCAGTCTCAGGCAGTCCCAAAAATACACAATATGTTTCGTTCACATATTTGATAATTATTTGGGTATTTCAACAAAGTTTTCAGTTTTCAGTTTTTCAGTTTATTCAGTTTTCAACAAAGTACGAGGAAACAAGGAGGACATAGAATTAGTGAGTTGAAACCCAATGCTTTTATAGTTCTTGTGTGAAAGATGTGATACCTTCATTGAAAGACTCTTCCCTTTTTGTATGCATCTGTGTGTGTGTGTGTCCACATGTGTGCACCTCGCTTTGGTCTTTAGAAGCTTTTGCCACTGTTTTAAAGAAGTGGTTTTTCTGTTCTTCTAAAACTTTATTAGTAATATTTGCTGTGACTTTATCACAGTGTATAGTCCTCACTTAATTGCTTACAAGATGTCATTTTCTCACAAATGGTCCTTCCCAGTAAGTAGAATAAACCTTCTATTAGTCAAGCAATTAACCAAACTATAATTATCTCAGCATTTCTTCCCCTGTTATTTGAAATCCTGAAATTATTTTCAGCTAGAACTCGTTTCATAAATTAAAACCATTAAGTATGGCTTATTGTGTTACACTTTTTTGACAAGACCATTATATATTTTTTATAGTTTTTAAGGATGCAACCTTAACTGAAGGAATTCATTAAATTGTCAGTTAAAATACAAGAATCTAAATGTTATGAATAGTCAAACACATACAAACACATAAGCTTCAAAACTAAAGAGAACAGTACTGTGAAAATGGTTATTCCAGTGTTCAGTACTGACAACTTATATTTAAACGGGAGCACAGTAAAGCCTTCTTTTTAAAACACACCCTTTTTAAAAAGTGATTCTGTAAGAAACAAATGGGACAGTACCATCACTTCAGTTCTACTACCTTAAATTATTCTAGTCTTATCAATGCCTATATTTTTAAAGATTAGTTAAAGACAGAATGTGTCCTGTCAGCTATTTCTATTTCTTTTTCTATAAAATGAATTTTCAGCTAAATACTTTCAGTGTGTTCTTTTCATACCTCAATTTAATAAAATTTAATTGTTTCTGAAATAGACAAATGTCCTTTTTTTATTTTTTTTCTCATGATGAGACAGAAGTAATTCAATATGCTTACTGCTTTGTCTTGAATTTAGTATTTTGCAGCAAAGCATTGACCTCAGTTGGAAGATTTTGTTAACTGTGGATATTATGAAATAGAAAACTTTGGCACATTATGACGATTGTATTCAGTTTTTGGTTTCAACACTATTAATTTCATATGAACTGATTTTTGAATGTACGTAAAATTTCACAGCATTATTTGACAAATATTAATTAAATAAAGTACATTACTTGGTCTATGCACTCATGTGAACTAACTTTTTGCAAAAAATGAAACATCAGTATTTTGCTTGAACCACAGCTGTAATTTTTGGTAAGAGATATATATTTATCTTACCAGACATCAGTTTATAACATTCAGAAATACAGTATAATTTAAATTCTCCTTGTTAAGTAACTCGTTGCAGTTAGATTCCCAATATCATCTTCCAACATGAAGATAAGCACTTCAGAGTAGCAGCAGCAGCCAGGAGAGAAATGGGAACAGCAGGTATTTACTTTGCAATGTCTCTTTCCTATAAGAAAGTTTCAACCTAAGTACAGTGATAGATGCTGGGTGAAAGGATTTGTTGTCACCCCCACTTACACAACACTAAGACAGAGTAAATATCTTGGTCATATCATACCAGAAGTCTGCTGAAAACCTTGTAGTACAAATGAGAGCTCCTGAGCCGCACGTTGGTTCTGGTGGCATTTTGGAAGTGCTGCATAGAAAACTGTGTCATGGAGCCATTCTGTCATCAAGAGTAATCCTGAGCATTTTGGATCTGAGTCAGTTGTTGGTGTTTGACTATTCTTAACATGTTTGTTTCATGAAGAACTTCCTTCGTATTCCTGAATCACCTGAGCTGGAAGCCATATTCTGTAGTGTCAAGGAGCACGTGTAGTTTCATTAACAATAGCTTTATTTATCCTTAAATTCTATTTTTCTCGGATATTCCCTTGGAAATGGTTTTGTGGTGGTTTAGTACCTTATAATTTTTCTCTTCGTATATCCATCAGCTGGTGGTTCTGTGTTCTTGAGTTCCTTCCCAAGTACATTTTTGGCCACCCACTACACTTGCAGTTTCAGACACTCACTGTCTCAGTTCTCTTTTGTCAAGTCTGTCCAGTCCAGTTGGTTTATTCACTTGGCTTTACCATTGCTTTTCCTCAGATACCAGTTAGTATCCTGCTTCATCCTTTTATAAACTAAATATTTTTGTTTTCTTCACAAATGTGGCAGACCATCAACTTGTCTTTCTGTCCATCTGCAGTGTGAAATTCAGTTTCCTCTTTTTTGTAACTACCCTTCAGTTTTGGTCCTCCTGCTATGGCCATGCATCTTCTTTCCTACAGTAGTTATTTGTGTATTTTATGATGAAAGCTTCTCAAAATCATAGTGTTCAAAAGTTTGCTTTCTGATTTCTTCATTCAAACCAGCAAACATGACTGTAGAGACAAACTGGAATAATCTGGCAGAAAAATAGGAAAATGTGTGCACTGCCTCAGGTCAGCTTCCTGAAAGACAATTATTTTCTACATAGAATCACAGAATGGTTTGGGTTAGAAGGGACCTTAAAGACCATCTAGTTCCAACCCCCTTGCCATGGGCAGGGACACCTTCCGCTAGACCAGGTTGCTCAAAGCCTCATCCAGCCTGGCCTTGAGCACTTCCAGGGATGGGGCATCCACAGCTGCTCTGGGCAACCTGTTCCAGTGCCTCACCACTCTCTCTGTGAAGAACTTCTTCCTGATATCCAATCTAAATCTCCCCACTTTCAATTTAAACCCGTTACCCCTTGTCCTGTCACTACAGGCCCTTGTAAAAAATCCCCTCCCCAGCTTCCTTGTAGCCCCTTCAGGTACTGGAAGGCTGCAATAAGGTCTCCCCGGAGCCTTCTCTTCTCCAGGCTGAACAAGCCCAATTCTCTCAGCCTGTCCCCATAGCAGAGGTGCTCCAGCCCTCTGAGCATCTTCGTGGCCGCCTCTGGACTCGCTCCAACCGGTCTATATCCTTCTGATGTTGAGGGCTCCTCAGCTGGATGCAGTAATCTAGGTGGGGATTCTCAAGAGAGCAGAGGACAGAATTTCATAGACAAGTAGTGAAAGCAGAATTTTACTTTTTTTACCTAAACTCACTGTGTCTCTGAGCATTGAACCACAGATGTTGCCTGCTCCACCGTGTATTGGTTTATCATAGAAGGGATCTACAACTTCATATGCAGACAGCACATGTCTAAGTCTTCTTGTCCACTGGTGCCATGACCGAACGTGATCTTTAGACTCCCCAGTAGAGCTGCCCATAACTACATTCTGAGCAAAGCCTTAGCCCCACCACCACCTTTATTTTAATCTGCTTTCAACTAAAAGCACTCTTTGCAAAATAACCCATCTACCCCTTACTTGGTGCATTGGCAAGGAAATGGGCATTACCTCTACCATGTCTCCAGCAGACTAGCCTTGCAGAAGCAGTCTTTACTACAGTGTAATTTAGGCAACTGTATGGCCGCAGCTGGGAGACACAAGCACTGGCACAGGTAAGCTACATCAGAGATGGAACGTAGTACTGTCCTCCAACGCTCTCTCCAGCTTCCAGCAGTGTGCTGAGTGTACAGGCATACAGTCTCCAGGACCTGTGTACATCTGGGCCAAGGATCGTTCTCCCAAAAGACCATGAGTCTCCCCTCTTTTTCCCAGGTGGGCTGAACAGGCACTCAGCCTGGAGCACCTGACATGTCCAAAGGGCAAGATCTGGGAGAAGGCCTAGCTCAGCCGTTGAAAGACAGTGAAAATATCCCTGCCAGGAGAATGTTTTTCTGTAATTGCCTCTTCTGGGACTTTTACAACTTCTGAAACAGCTGTTACTGGGTATGGCTGGCAGTGTGAAGCTGTATTAGATGAACGGTTACTCTGATCCAATGTGGCAAGGTTTATGTTCATGACGCTATTAAGCTTGTCACATTCCAGTAAATGAGTGGACATGTGCAGCATGATACATGCATATTATGCAAGAATTTTACAGCTCTTGAGCTGCTGCAGAACTGACTAGATTTTCATGGAATGAAGGACAAAATGCAAATCACTCCCAGCAATCTGGCAAAGTTGTTTTTACAGAGAGAGAAGAGAAATTACCATTAATTTTCAAGTTCAGTTCTAAAAAACGACACTGCATTGAGGCACTCCAGAGTAACAGGGCACATTACTTTCCAGCTAATCCCTAATTCTTTGCTGAATGCATCTGGCTCAATTCTGATCTCAGGTACAATGTGTTAAAAATTTTTTATTCAAGGAAGTTATTTCTGATTTATGCTGTGATAAAGGAATTTTGACACAGAGTACAGAAAAATTATCCATTTGTAAATGCACATTTAACATTTGTGCGTTTGCCTGTTGAAGTTACAGGTCCCAACTCTTTTTCCCAACTCCCTGCTAGACACAGCTCTTCTCATTAAGTGGCCACCTACGTGGTGTTAAACTGAATGGTACTTATCTGCTCACAAATTGTTTACATCTCTCTATTCAGTACTGATCTGGCTCATTTTGATGTATCTTCAGGAGTGTTTCCCGTGAGTAGATCGAGCAGTGGTTCTGAGAGGAGAGCACCCAACATTCAAGGAGGGAAGGGGAACTTCTTTAGCAAGCACAGCTGTTACCAAGCTAGAACACAGGATTATAATTTTAGAATAGCTGCTTCTTTAAATGTTTATGATGATGATGATTTGTCTATGGCAGTCTCAAAGCACTTGACCTGTTCACTCAACCTGCTCCACTGTCTACAAATCAATCCATTTGCCAGTTGCTGACCTGTAGCCTCGCTCCTGCCCGGATAGGGTGGCACCTTGCTAACTGCACACAGTAGCACAATGCAAGAGTTATGAAAAAGTACAGGTAGTGTCTATCTTTTCAAGTTGCACTGGAAATTTAATTACCCAGAGAGAAATGGTAGTCAGGAGATTAAATTAATCATGCCTCAAATAATCAATACATGGCAAACAACTAAACAGAAAATCTATTAGTTTTAGTTATACATAAAATAAAAAGTGAATCAGGTATTCTGTGTGGGTTTCCCACAAGCCAGAGTCATATAGGGAGGTTGAATGAAAGGAGCAAATCTTTAAAGTAAAATCAATACCGATATCTACTCCAAGACAACACCTTTGGTTTTAAACTGTGGAGCCTTTCAAAAGGTGTGTTTGCTGCCTCAGGCCACTAAAACAGAAAATATGGTGGACAAAGCAGCATCTGTGCTAGTCTTTTACTATGGAAGGTTTGCACAGCATTTATTTCACACAGCATATATACATATATATTGCACAGCAATGAAAACATGCTCATAAGCTCAGAGACCCTTCAGAGACAGCCAATTTAGTTCCAGGTACTCACAGCAAGCTCAGAAACAGTAGGTCTCTCTTTTCTTCAGATCTTCTCTTGCTTTGTTGACTTCACAACCTCTTTGGAATGTTTTCAAAAGCACATGATGTCTCTAGGTGTTGCATTTGACAGCTGTCAAAAAAATGGGCAAAATATGTACTTCAGGTCTTGCTTACTGTGCAGGCAGAGTTGCACAGATCTCAGCAGGCAAATGGTACAGGATGTTACACGGGCTCCTGGATCAGTCCCTCAGCATCTGATTCATCTTGTGTTGCTGAGGCTCTTTTACTAAAGGTAATGAGCTAGAAAGTTTCAAGCTTTTATATGTCAGAAAAAATCACAGTTATTTGGCTGTTTTGAATCTAGACTGATTGGCAGGCTTCAATTTTGAAGGTGATTTGAGCTTGAAGATCCTCTAGAAAAAAAAAAAATTCTGCGTTTGCTTCTAATTTTTCTCCTGCATCTCAGTATTACTTGCTTAGGGTTCCAGTGCCTGTATTTGTGTAATTTTGTAAAATATAATCTTTTGGAATTCTCACTCTCTGGTTATCTCCCCCACCAAAAGAATCATGTGAATCTGAAAAAAGGTAGAAAATATGATGCCCAAAAAATCATGTCCTGGAAACTAAACTTTTTCTCCTGTTGGGTGTGACATTACCTGGGGAAACACAGACACACATATCTCTGGATTCTCCTTCCTATTATCACTCTCAAGAATGTTTTTGTTTCAATTATTGGAAACAATTATGCTTTATAGATGAAAGGATATGAGACTTGTAACTTTTTAAATCCCATGATCTGGGAGACAAATCTGATAACACAACCAGAACTTTTAGAGCAGCTCTTCCCTTCACTCTGCCATTGTACACGTAAAACGTATGACTTACAGGGGGCACTGTTGTCATCCTGTAGCCAGTGATAGTTTTATGGAGAAATTGCTCTGTGAGTCTGAGTGCAAGAAATCACAGACAGGGAGTGTTTCCTCAAATCTCAGCCCCCACACACAGAGCAATACCAGTTATCCCATATGAATGAAAGGGATAGATGCATTGCTGCTAACAGCGCACCTTGTGTCTAGAGTGTATGCACTGAGAATTCATTCAAGCAGCAAAAGGGAGACTGAAAGTTATATAGTGCCAAAGCAAGCGGAATCTTTTGGGAGGGTTTGGTATTTTGTTTGTTTGGGTTTTTTTAATCCTCTTCTTCTTTGCACCACATTCTTGCAGACACTGTGCACCTGTTTTTCTTTTAGTAAAACAAAAAAACCCAAAACAAACAAAAAACCCCACAACAACAAAAAAACCCACTAATACTTGCTTCTTTATAAAGGAGCAAACAGTGATACAATCCAAAGAGACAATACTAATTTGCCATAATCTCTATAATCTCTGAGTATTATGATGTGCGTTCAGCCGCCAATATGCTTCACTACACAATTGCAAACACCTATGTGCATACAAACAAAATGTACATCAGACGTGCATCATCTACTGCCACAAAACAGCTATGTGTCAGTGCAACTCCCACTGCAACAATGGAAGACAAAAAACTAGAGTAAAAATAAGATGGTAAATCAGAATAAGAGTGGGACAGAACTAGAGAGATGGGAAAATAAATTGTTCAGTACTTAGTTCCTGTGGAGAAAAATAATCTCCTTAATAGAAATATGAACTCTGCAGCAGCTACACTTTTGTATCAAGTGGCTATATATGACCCATTCATAAGACAGTAATAATATTAACTTTTATCTCCTTGATATTACAGTGAATTTGCAGTGTCAGCAGCATGAATTTTAACTTCTGGAGAAAGAGAACTCTTCATCAGGTCTTGCATTTCTGAAAGACAATGATAAACTCCTTACTCATTCTGGTTATAATCACCTACTAGAGAGAAAGTAACCAGAAACTCATGGCTTCTATAGCCCTCTATTAGAGTTCTTTGTCCATAGTATGGTGGTAAAAAAAAAAAAAAAAAAAGAAAGAAGTAAGTATCTTCCTGAGATAAATAGGCCTAAGAATACAGGCTATGTTTTGCCAAGCTGAGAGATGCAAAAACTGCTTGGATTCTCTGCCCAAAATAAAAGTTGGACCTGCCTGGAAGAGAGGGATCTCTGCACAACTCCTTCTCCTGCCTCTCCCTACAGCCATGGGGCAAGCAATGTGGCCACAGCAGTGGGTGAAAGATTTCACAGGGTGGCTGAGGTGGGAAGGCATCTCTGCAGACTGTCTAGTCTGGCTCCTGTGCTGGGAGCTGGGTGAGCTAAAGCAGGGCACTCAGGATGATGTCCAGTTGGGTTTTGAACAACTCCAATAGCTTTGAGTCCCTCTGTTAATACACATCCCTGCTGAAGAAGTTTTCTCTGAGTCTACAGAGTAAACATGACAGAAATTCAGATAGTCAAAACTTTGGGTTTTTTAATCCTTACATGACTGCCAGCTTAAATTTTGCTTGAATACCTTCAAGGCTCAAAAGAGCTGCCATAAAATCAATTATAAGAGTGGGATGTAATTATTTGCTAATGCATCTGAGATCTTTCACAATATCAATTCCAGTTCTGATCTCAGTCACTCTGATAAAACAGCATCCTGTGAGATAAGCTTTGCTTTGTAAAAATGGCAGCTACTGTGAGTTTATAATGAGGAGTCTGACACTGAGCTGGAGTTGTCTATATTTGTTCTGTGTAAAAAGTGGGTTTCCACCTCATTAAAATCAATGGGAATCTTTAAAGAGACATCCAGCAGTAGGCTCAGATCAGAGGCTTCAGAAAAGTGACATTTGATTAAGCTAGAAATGTCAGGCTAACAAAACTTGGAAGGAACTGGGTTAGGGAGGTGAGAGAGACTATCAGTCCAGTTTCTGTATAGGGCTGGCTATGCAGCTACAAACTTGGATTAAAGCTCAGAGTCCTGTGTGTGTTAGTTTTGGAGTTAACAGCACAACTTGTGCAATATGGTAGGGCACAGGAACCAGTTAACAAAGATGTGACAGAAGGCAAAGGTAAGGGTCTGTGCTTGGATTTAAGAATATGCCTGTTCCTGTTTTGACTTCAATAATTAGACTGACACTGTGGCACTCCGAAACTGAAACTCTGAGGTATGCGTAAAAGGTAACATTTTGGAAAAGGCTCTAATAGGCAGAGTCATGCAACATAGTAAACCACATGAATGCTCAGAGAGAGATTTGTCTTTTTGTACTTGAATGGTCACCTCAAAGGTTCAACCTTGAATTTTACAGTTCTCCTTTTTATAACATAACATATGTTGAAAAATAGCATATGATACCCTACAAATGACAGAAAATATAATGGGATAGGACATCTTTTAGGTTTGATAAAATGGCTAAAGACTTGCTTTAAACCATGAATTACACCCATGTCAAATTAAAGATTTACTGTTCTTCACACATAAAATATATTTTAAATATCCATATTTGAACAGAGCAAAAAGATAGCGAGTGTCTTATGAGAGTCATTTGTTGGCTTTTTTTTTAAACTTAACACTAAAATCAATCTGAACTTAATTTTTGTGGCTCTGATGCACATCTGGTCACCTAACAAAAGTGGCAAGAAGATAGCAACAAATATTTGGTATGTTATTTTAATATCTAACAATTTAATGCAAAATCAGACAGCCACAATAAAATTCCTGTCGGGGTTTCTATCCATTTTATGACCAGACCATAGATGCTTAGCCCTTAAAATCCTTGACTGAGACAAACAGCACTGGGAGCTGGCACTGAGGTCCTTACACCCTGCTGAGAAATCTTTTTTCTGCTGTACTACATGCACCACACTTAGACTCCCTATATTCTAGAGAGTAAATCATACTGGATAAATTTTAGCTAAGTACATGCCTTTAGTCTTGCATCGCTACACATGTAAGATAATGGAAATAAAGAGCTTAATAAGGTAATTAACAACAGTGAACTATAACCCAGGCATTCCCTATAGCAACAGGAAAGGAGAAAGGATAGGGAAGCCAAATCTCTCAGCAGCAGAGGAAAGGACTAATGCAGGAATCATACGTCACTACCATATCTGTGTCTTCGCTCTCAAGAACTGACTAGTCATGGCAAGTGTCTGCAATCCCTTGTCTCCAGTACTGTGTGAAACACAAAGGACTTGGGGTTGTGGAAAGACAGGATTTCTGGGGGTCATCCAAGACACAGATTCTCAGTTCTGAGACACTTAGGGACACCAAGAGGCACCCAAGCAGGGGAACAGCCAGTCACCGTGCTACGTGTAGTGCTGCTGGCTGGAAAGAAGCTCCTGTGGGATCCAGCACACCCTGAGGTAGTCTTAATCAACAGACAAGGTGTCTATTTGTTTTCCACTTGGAAATTTAACTGAATAAACTTTTTGATCTGTATTTAGACTGCACCTTGATGCACTCTCCTAACCTGTATCCATCTTCTAATATCTGAATTCCAAAAATATGACTTCTAGGAGAACGTGATTTACAGAAGCCATTCTGCTCCCAACAACAGCAAACTCCTTCACTGGATAGAGAGACTTGGGTTGGGTGTATCTGTCAATCCAACATAAACCAGAGAATTTTCTGCACTTAAAATGTGCAATTCGTATTTCCTTGGCAAGCTGTGTCAGTGAAGAGAGAGTTGTCTTATGAGTCCCCAAATCCTTGTCACACATATTGTTAGAAGAACTCTTTACTGGAAATAACCTGAATCCACACAAAGAACAACCAAAATAAAAATATAGGCTTCTTACCTACACAGGCCTGGAAAGTGCATCTTCCCTTGAAAATTAAATGCTAAAACATTGTTTAGAATAGCGAACATAATCCGAAGGATTACACTCACCCAGAAGCATTCCCTATAAATACTAACTTAGAAATGAATAGGTAAATTATTTATACATTATTTATCTAAATATGAGGAAATATAAAGATAGTTAAGGAAAAAAGAACTGTAACAGACCTTAGTAAGCAACTCCTTTGCTCTGAGTGAGACAAAGCACATTTAGGTCCCCCACACAGACAGTGTCATAGCTTACCCATAAAAGACTGCTAGTGACCACAATCACAGAATTTATGTTAATTGCGTTTCATCCTGCCTTCTGAAGGCATGCCTAAAATCTGTCTACTAGCATGGATGGGTAGTGTCATATATCCACCTCAGCCTCTCCTTTCTAATCACATAACAGTTCTTGGTTTGGGGTTTTTTTTGTTTGTTTGTTTGTTTGTTTTTTAATAAGACCTATGGTCACTTTCATTGCTTTCTTACTGATTCTTTTCCTTTTTTTTTTTTTTAACAAGGAATGGACCACACTGCTTAATACTGGCCACAGTTTAATGCTCGAGACGACACCATTACTGACAGAAGAATAACTACCATTTATGCTTTAGATACTCCCTTGGTGTTTTATGCATTCTAGGAAGACGCTTTTTCTGTGTTACCATGTCATTGCTGATGCATATTCAGGTCATATACTACTATTATAGCTCCAGATGCAGTATTTCTGCTTATCCTTTGATTATACATTTTGCATAATAGTATTCAGTTTCCTTGAGGCATGGCATTTTCACCTTACTTTTTACTCACTGAATACTACTGATTGCAGGGTAATTCTTCACTTGCTTAAACTCAGCTTGATTTATGAATTCAATGTCACAGTTTATTGTCACCCAGGAATTCAATTAACTGTTCAAAATACCAATTAGACTGTTACACAGGACCACATTTGAAATGCACTGATCAATTAATTACTTTTTCAATCAGCACCAACTTTACTGATGATTTCATGTAGATTTTTTTCCCTAGGTCTCTGAAAACACTGAAATTAATTTATATAGAGTCTGAAGTTCTCCATTCTATGCATGAGGGCAGCCATCCCAGAAGAGGCAGAAGTTAGTCATGTTGATGTGATTTACCCTGACAACTCCACACCGACTGCTTTTTATCACTTCACAATCTTTATGATTTATACCAAAGCTAATTCATTTCTTCCATGACCTTTCTGATCTAATGTCCTCACTTAAGATGAGCTCTGTGTTTCCCTGCCATGGTGCCCTGGGGACTCACCATGCCTTCTCAAATTGCCAGTTCCTGGAAAATTGTTTTGGTCAATGCTAGGGTAAGCAAGTGCCTGTCATCATGAGCAGACATCCTCCCAAAGCACCTGTTTGTGGTCACTGTGGTGACACAGAAAGCAAAAAGTGATACTGAACATTTTCATTGTGTTCCCTTTGGTAGAACAAAGGGTAATGGGATGTTTAAGTCCCAAAGCGAATAAAGTCACATAGATTGACTTCAGTTGAAATGGAGCAGGTAACCAGGGCAACAGGAAAACAGAAGCACAAATTATTGCATCCACAGACACTACATAGCCAGGCTGCCTGGCATTCTTTGTCCTGACACTAGGTTTAGTACAAAAGTTTCTCCCCTGTGAAATCATAGTTGGAAATCTACATGAAGGCAGGCCTGCACCAATTTATTAGTACAGCGTTGTAAACGCCACTCTGAAATCTGTTTGCAGGCATCTCCACTCAGCTCCTGTTTTATCTTTCTTCCATCTAAGATTTATTAGTCTCTGCTTATGGTTTTCTTACTTTTCAGATGAAACTTTCCAGCTAAGGCTTATATTTCCTTCACCTTGCTGGCTCATCCTCATAAAGTTTCCTTCTCTCACTAGGTGACAAGAAGGGCTTCTGTATTCAAAGAGTTATGACTTCTACCACTTTAGGGGGAAAAAACTCCAACAACAACAAACTCCCAAAACAAACAAACACACACCCCACCCCTCCCACTCCACCCCCCCAAAAAAAAGCCACCAATATGTAGTTCCTGAACTAAATTCTTTAGCTGCAGGCTTACACTTTTATTCTTAATTGTGCTTCAAGTTGCTAGAGGCAGACAAGAAGGAAGGGAATAGAAAAGCCTCAGCCAACGGATTCTCCAGTAATGTCCCTGGAGAAAATTCTGACTGTCCTTTACAATCAGCCAATCTAAAGAAATAAATTAACACAACAGCAACTGTTTGTAGCAGGAATAATTTGTCCTTCCCACATCTTCAGACAGTGAAAAATGTGGTCCTTCAAACTTCCTCTAAAAACAGAAGACCTACTAGGGTCAATCCAAGACAGGTCATCATCCCCACAGGATCATGCATCACACTACAATTTGCTCTGATTTTACATTAAAAATAGGTATCGGAAACTTACTGAAAGAAGATGTCCTAACATAAAATATTCCAAAAGAAAATAACATACAGTTACTTTTAGGGTCCTGTTCTGAAATTACTCATTCTGACAATACTTGTAGTCATAGTAAAGCCATTGAAAAGCTCCATTAATTCTGGTACAGTGAGAAGGGGTTACTCCTTATCATGGTCAGTGCTTCTGGATGTCTTTTATGTTCAAATATGCTCTGTAATCACTGTTCATATCGTACTAAGTATTCAGTATTCTTGGACAGATATCAAAACTTCCTACAATTTCAAAGCCCATTTGTGGCCAGAAGTCACGTATGTTCAATGTCAATTTTCCTGTGCACAAAGATCATGGTAGAATAAGGGCCAATATAATAAATATCTGCCTCATTTAATGCAAACTGCCTTTTGCTCTCAATTTACCTAACCAGAGAAAAACAGGATTCATCAGCAGTAGGTCTCACATCCCAGGTGAGTGCATTCAAGCACTGGTAGAGTCCATCAATAATAAGGAACACTGCCTTTACAGCAGTTTTTACCTCAGGACCCTTGGCAACTTGACCCCACATCTGAATCACCACTGGTCCTATAGCCTCCTGAGAAACAACACACTCTAAAGCAAGCCAAGCACACTTGTGGATTATATACTACTTAGGACATTTTTTTCCTTACAGAATGAGATTATTATCATTAGCTAGAAGAAGCCTGGCTAGTTTTAAAATAGACATTTTAATGGACACCCCTTAGATGGCTACAAGATACAAATGCAGAAAAAGATTTCTCCCTCCATTACTTGGAGAATAGATCTGCTATGCAGACTCCCATCCCAGTTATTGAATTTGTTTCTTCTTGCTAAAAAGGGAAAAATAAAAAACCAATATTTTTCCATATGGTCACTTGGTTATTTCACCATCTGCGTGGCAGCTGCAGCATGGAGAAACTTCATGTAAAAATGTATCTTTTTCAAGAAAATTTTCTTGAAGCTTCAGTGTTTGACTTTGATTAGAATTACAGTGATCAAGCACAGAACTTCAGCTCAGATTATTAAAGGTTACAAATCAAGCACACATGTATTAAGGTCATCTAACATCTTTGACTATAGCAGCAAAATGACATTATGCTACAGGGTATTGAACACTCCTCAAAGTCAAAAGGTCGGGCTTTATATGTCTTTTGAACAAAGCTATGTATTACTGTTCTTTTTTTGCATATTATAGACTTTTTACAAGGGCACGTAGTGATAGGACAAGGGGTAACAGCTTTAACTTTACAGGTTCAGGTTAAAGAGGGCACAATAAGATTAGATATCAGGAGTAAATTCCTGGGTGGTGAGGCTCTGGAACAGGTTGCCTAGAGAAGCTGTGGATGCCCCATCCCTGGAAGTGTTCAAGGCCAGGTTTGATGGGGCTTTGAGCAACCTGGTCTAGTGAAAGATGTCCCTGTCCATGGTAGAAGGGTTGGAATTAGAACTTCCAACACAAACCATTCTATGACTCTATGATTCTAGGCAAGTTCTAAATCTTTACTATATCTGATCAACACAGATAAAGATAGATCTATACTCTGTGTGTGAAGAGGCATCATTTGACAACTTACAGTAATATATAATTTGTCAAAACAGATCTTCCAAAGTGATTAATTTGTGAAGCACTTTTGACTGTAATCTTTACTCAATTGCATCAGAACAGCTTTTGTAAAGAATGGCTTACACATACTTTAGTTTAAATTTCTGGAGTAACTTTTCAGATGTATTACTTGAATTTTATTTAAAATTAAACCAATGATTTCTAAATAAAACCTGACAGACTAGTAATTCTTTGAAGAACAGGAAACTATAACCTTGGCCTAGGAAAATTTTACAGCCTGTTTAATGTTTCATGTCTGGGAGGTGTGAGCATGTTTTCTTATTTGCTGAGAAATCCAAACAGAAAGAATGAATAAGTGTCATAACGCCATAAGAAACTGTCCACACTTGTCCCTGTCTTACTGTAAGGATCACACGTGCCAGCCTCCAAATATTTTCAGCCGTAAGTTTTCAACTCGCTCCTGAGAAGATATTATTCTGCTCCTGGCTAAAATGCCACAGTGGCAGATGCGACCACAGGAACTCCAGGAGATTTAGAGTAATCTGGAACAGCAGTTGGAGACCAGGGAAGATAACGCTATAAAAATGGCCAAAAAGCCTAAATTTAACAGTCAAAACCCCCCTCGATGTCAATAGATGACTACCTATTTTTACTTCTGTGCCTACCATCTCGAGGAAAGTAAGAAAAGTCCATGGAAGGCAGTGAAATGACTTCACTGCATAGAGGATTATGTGTGTAATGAAGAGTACAGATGGGACCATCCTTTCTTAACCATTGTGATAGATCTGACGAATATCCTTGTAACTGTTCTCTGAGTAATTATAGGCTCCTTTCCTGAGGCTGTGTAAGAAACAACTGAAAGGTTGAGAAAGATAGAAGAAAAATTTAACACATTTATGAAATAACTTAATTTTTCAGCCAGTAATGTCAGTGATAATCAACGAATCTATGTAACATCCTTCCAATACCTGTAGGGGCCTACAAGAAAGCCAGAGGGGACTTTTTACAAGGGCCTGTAGTGACAGGACAAGGGGTAATGAGTTTAAATTGAAAGTTGGGACTTTTAGATTGGATATTAGGAAGCAGTTCTTCATGGAGATGGCAGTGAGGCAGTGGAACAGGTTGCCCAGAGAAGCTGTGGATGCCCCATCCCTGGATGTCTTCAAGGCCAGGCTGGATGAGGCTTTGAGCAACCTGGTCTAGTGGAAGGTGTCCCTGCCCATGTCAGGGGGGTTGGAACTAGATGATTTTTAAGGTCCCTTCCAACCTAAACCATTCTGTGATTATACTATTCTATGAAAACTCTTACTAATTATTACCTTCACCTGTTGCTTTGATTGCTCAAAGGAGTCTCTTCTGTATATTTTAAAACAATAATATTCTAAAAAAATTGATTTATTTTATACCACTTTATTATTTTTCCTTTTTGAATATTTTAGGTTTTCTCATTTCTGAATTTGAAGAAGCAAAAAGAACAGTTTGTGCCTAACAAAAAGGACAGTCTAACTTCCTACCTGACTCTGTCAGCTAATTAAAATAAGAATTGCTCATCACTAACTCTTTCTTACTGGCCACAAGAGAAATGTATAGCCTGTGCTCTAGTAGCCTTAGTGGGAATGTGTTCAGCAAAAACATCTGAGTGTTTCATCAAGAGCAATAAAATTTGCAATAGCAATTTGACAGGCACTATTAGGAAGATTTGCTTCAATGATTTGCTTGCAAAGGCTCCAAAGAGGAAAGGAATGCAAGACAAAGGAATTGTAGAATTGAAATGAGTGGTAATTACAATTCCAATGAACAACATTTTGTATAAATGACATTTTTGTATAATTTTAAAAGTACCAGCTTGATTCTAATTTTCTTAAAGATGTTAGAAAGGTGGTGAAACTTGAGCATACAAGTCAAAGACTAAGTTCTAAATGGATGTACTGAAGTTTAGTTGCATTGGTCAGGTTGCTCCTTTGGAGAACTGTTTCACCTAGAGATTCTGAAGATAATCAGGCTTTGAATTAATATCAGGTGCAACATTTTAGACTGTCACACAGGAAAACTTTGTGCTATAAGACTGAAGGGGAAACCTGTGTTAAAAACTGAAATATATGCTTGTTTTCTCCTTTGGCCTAGTGTTTTCACTCATGAAAAACTAAGGCTGTATCACACTATACTCTACCTGAGCTTTGTGCATGAGTCAGTGCAGAAATAACTAAAAATAAACATGCAATTTATTAAATGGTCCCCAAACTGTTTAGAATATGACTTCTGTGGTGAATTTCTAACTTTATAATTTATTTTATTATTGTCCACTGTCAATGGAAGTGTACCTTGTGCCACCTCAATCTTCCATCCATTTCTTGATCTTTCTGTTAAAACAGATATTTAATTACATGTAATAAAATTTAATTAAAATAATATTAAGACATAAAAGGTCATATACTCCGACTATAGGCTTGCATTTTGTACAGTTATCTATTCAGTAATAACTTGCCCACTTTATACAAGACACCATGGTTTTGTGACCATATTTGCTTTTTACAAGCAGCTTGGCTCATTCACTATAGCTTAGACACCTTTTCACTTTTCCCCATTGTTCATCATGCAGCCTTACTGCTTATTTATTACGTTCTACTTAAATACTGCTGTGAATACAGAATTATTAATTTATTCACTGGATTTTCTTTGAGGATTGTCCATGTAGCGTTTGCATGCTTCAAAAATCAGTTTAACCTTTCTGGGATATGACAGTTATATTACACATTCCCATTTGCCAGAGGGGGGAACTACAGCAAAATGACACTAATATCATAAGTGCACTCAACTCAGAATGGCCAGTTTGAGATGCTGCAGGATTGGCTTTTCAGGACACTTAACATTTTATTTTATATGCTCCAATTACAGATCTCAATGATTGTATCCATAGGCCTCCACATAATGTTAATTAGCAACATACTAGTGACCTGTCAAGACTTTGATTCAATAGTGTCATTTATATTACTTGTTCAATATCACCATCAGATTTTTGTGACAGAAACAAGCATGGAAAACAGTTTGCAGCACAGTATTTAGCTATCAAAACTAAGACATATCTGATAAACCTCTGTCTCACTGACAACGTCCCTTCCACTTTCTACATCCATCAAGGCAGAGGTTCACTAGACAACAATGTCTTTGCCCGTAAAACACTGATTAATTCTCTAAATATGGCTGCATGTGTCCTTGGGAAGTGGCATTCTAGTTTCTTTTAACTCCTGAAAGCTTAACTTTGCACATGTTACTGCTAAAAATGTAAGAATTAACGGATAAAAATACATTAAACTTTAGTAAACAGAAATTTCAACACAAAATTACTTTGTCTTTCACAGTATTTATCAGTAATTTTATGATCAGGCCTTAGTTAACAGCATAACTGCTAGCAAATGGAGACTGCCATTTCTATGAAACAGCACTTGTAGAAGATACAGGAAACTTTGTTGTCTTAAATAGATGAAAAAGTGTGGGCAAAGTAATATTGAGACTGAAAAAAATGGATCAGTTGTAATGAGGGATTACATGATAGGGGTTTCTTTATCTCCTCCATCCTGTCCCTCTCCTGTTTGTGAGCTTTGTGCTTTGTCTGGCAGAGAAGGAAACTGGAAAGTAGAAAGGAGGAACAATAGCAGAAGATATGTAAATCCCCCAGTTCAATACTTTCATTCACCTTCATAGTGCATCTCACAGTTAGAGAAATCATTTCAGGGACTCTTCATCTCTCTAGCAGTAAGCAAACTAAATAAAGCTTAGTAAAACCCGACCACATTTACCAAGTTGATGGCAAACTGTTACCCCTTAGGATGGCACAGCAAAACGACTTTAAGAATTTAAAATAAATAAAAACAATTCATTCATTCTCTTCCTCCCCCAAACTCTTTATTCTGAAAAAAACAACACTTTGCTCCTACTTTCCCAAAAACATCAGCTTAGAGCAGGCATGAAAATAAAACCAATTCAAATGTCTATAAGGAGACAAAATTGCATATAGAGTTAGGCATTATTCTTCATCAATCTTATCAGGAGAAAAAAAAAAAAAAGAAGGTAGATTCAGCAATAGCAAGCTCATTGAGACTTTCTTTCATGTTAATGATTTTTAATGCTTGAAATAAAAATAAGAATCAAAATATTGTGTTTAGGATTCCTTAAACAACATCCACGCAGATCAAAATAATGAAATCGATCAAATTAATCAGATAAATTGAGAAAAAAATATTTTCTTAAATCAAACTATTACTGATGAAAACCTGGTCATGTAGTGTGTCCAATTTAAGATACATGGAAGGGATTAGAAAAGTCAGTCTTTCTGTGGTCCTTCAGATGACTAGTCTTGGTAGTGAGGTGTCTCACTTTTTCTGTGTTCTGCTTCCTGAACCTACTTTCTTTTAAAATCTCTCCACTCTATTAGAATTACCATTTCAGTGTAAAATAATAATAATAAATTTAAAATATCTGCTGCTTCTTTAAAGCACTAAAGACCTGAGTTTTATTTAACAGAGAATGAATGCTTTACAATGACAATTTTTCCAACAGTTGCCAGGAAAAAAAAAACAATCAGTTACTTACTGCACAGCTGTAGTTAAATGCACCTGAAAACTCTATCTTAGCACGGACAATCTGTCCTTTAGACGTCATCACCCATGCTGCCCATAGTGTCCAGAAATACAAAAAGTTGATGAAGTCACAGCTTCAGGTCTATCATCCTTGATTTTACTGAGAGGCAACACAATCCACACAATCAAGAACCTATTGAGCATTTATAAGGCAAATGACAGAAGCAGAATGAAAGCAACCGTTTGCCTGCTTTCTGTATTCATGTCTCAGTTTCAGTCTACATTATAATCATCAATTCACATTTTATCACTGCATCAAAGCATTTCTTTAGATTAGAATTTGTCTCTGCCATTACCAAGTAGCATTACTGACAGGGCCAAAGTTGTGAATCCTGAAAATGAACAACGTCACGTGCAACCTCAGAAGACCGTAGGTTGGAAGGTAACCTGTTCCAGTCCCCTACCCAAGGCATGACTGCCTTCAAAGCTGGACTCACCTCGATTTCCCCTGCTTCTACTAGTGTTTAGTTGCAGCCGCCTAAGCATGAAAGGTTCATCATTGTCCCCAGTTTAAAAGGCTGTGAGCCCTCTTACCCTAACTAAAGCAATCTTTCAGGCTAATACAAACAACCAAAACAGGTGTCTCAAATGTTTACATGATTAGCAGGTTCTCCAGACATTTAAGGAAAAGAAAACTGCTTCCACCAGCATAGATGTAATCCACAGCCTGAATTCCAGCGCACTTTGAAAACAGTTGAGAGGGTTATGAGCAACAGTGTTTCTGACAGCATATCACAAATTTATTTACATTATGAATTAAATGTCATGCAGCAGTATCTTTGGGTTTTTTCAGAAAACAAAATAACAAAAAAAAGCTGCATTGTTCAGTGGTAGTAAACTATAAATATGTTTTGTGAACTCATTTTATGTCTATTTAGTTCTGTATTTAAATTTCATACGTGGGAGTTAGGGTAGTTCACAAAGTAGTTGTATTTACAACATACTGTAAAATGTTTTCCCTTGTATACATGCTGCAACATTACATTAACTCAGTCAAGATAATTTATGTATATTTAAAGAATTCTAAGCATATGATTCACATTATATTATAAAATGAAGCAAAAGATATGCAGATAAACATAGCTAGCATTTCTATTTCAACATACAATGATTTGTAAAACTATATTTGGTAAGAGCATTGAAAAGGAAGCACTGTATTTCTATTGAGCATGGATACCATGGAAATTTATATTATGAAGTAAAAACATATAAAGCAGGCAGGGTTTTCACTATATGCTATCTTCTTCTATTTCCACAACCTCTCACCTTTTGTTTATTCATCCATGATATGTTCACCTGCTTCATTAATGCTTGCATCTCATCAACAAGTATAAATTTGCTTTTCAAGTTATATTCCAGGTTCAGTGGCTCAGTCAGGTCTGTAAACAAGTGACTGTTTACCTGAAACAGGATGCCCCTTCTCCCACATCATCTGGAAGTTCTCGGGACATTAACAGAGATACTCAGTGAAAACTCCACTGTAAGCAGGTCTACAGGCAGGTTAACCCCTCACTGATCTCCATGCTTTGCCTCTCTATGTGGCAAATTCCCTAAATTTTGCCGGATGGGAGCTTCACAGATGGATCTCATGAACCTGTGGAAAAAACAAGCCCACATCTCAGACCTAAACCCTCACATTCTTGCAGCCCATTTGTTTCGCTAAACTACTTAACTCCTGCTATACATTTAAGCCAGAAATATTTGTCTTATTGCAAGCTATGCCTAAATAATATTACTTCTGTTGTCTCTTGTTCTTCCCCTTAGCCATTAGGAAAATGTCTCATTTTGTGTCCCAGAAAAGTCCAGTATGCAGATGCTACTTGCAGCCAAAATTAAATATTTGATGCACCAAAGCATTACAAACATATTTGAAGAGAGATTAGGCTTTGATTTGTCTTGTATACTATTTAGTTGGTTTATTGACTTAGTTTTTTTATTGTTTATCTCTTGTTCCAGGCTATTACTACCATCCAGGTCAGTTTTAGCTGAGAAAAACATCTGAAAATCTATTAGCACAAAAAATGTTGAGTTTGGGGTCTGATCAGTGTTTCCCAATAGCCATAGCCTGCTGGCTGTGCATGTATGTTCTCCTCAATGTTGTGAAATTGCCATGTTTTTTCTGTATGCAAGTAAAAGTATACACCAATACAGATCCATCAACAGATATCAGTTCACTTGATTTTCATTTGTTATACAGCTATCCATGGCACTGTCTTGTTAATATTAATCCCTCTGTGTGCTGACAGCTGATATAAATGTTAATGGAACAGTTACTCATCAGATGACAACTTTTGAATTTAAAATTCTCACACAAGTTAAATGAGACAACAGCTGTTGTGGAATAAACTAAATAGAATTAAATCTGTAGCTGAATATTGCCAAAAGTTCTGGTCATTTCAATTTCAAGAAGTTACAGTGGAAAGAGAAAAGTACAGAAAAGCTTGATAAGGATAATCAGAGATGTAGAATAGCTTTTCTGCAAGATGAGATTGAACAGGTTCTTCAAATGAAGAAATGAAATAGTTGAGGGGGCATAAGATAACAGCATTTACAATTACAATTCACATGAAGGAGGAAAATAAGAAATTACTGTTGACCTCAAAGAGCTGAAGGAGTTAGATAGTAATATACAGTGAGAGATTTAAAACCATGAGGAAGAAGTAATTTTATGATGTGCATATGTCATAGTTTAGGCTCAGACAGCAACTCAGCCCCATGTGGCCACTCGATCACTCCTCCCCACAGTCGGATGGGGAGGACAAAATATCAGGAAAGGGTCATGGGCTGAGACAAGGACAGGAGGGATCACTCACCCATTACAGTGACAGGCAACACAGACTCATCTTGGGTAAGAAACATCCATTAAATTTGTTACCAATCACATCAGAATAAGATAATGAGAGATAAAACCAGATCTGAAAAACTTTCCCTCATTGCTCCCTTCTTCCTGGGCTCAACTTTGCTCCCCATTTCTCTTCCTCCTCCCCCCAAGCAGCACAGAGGTATGGGGAATGGTCAGTACATCACACATTGTGTCTCCTGTTCCTTCATCTACAAGCGGGAAGATGCCTCACACTCTGTCCCTGCTCCAGTGTATGGTCCCTCCCACGGGAGACAGTCCTCCATGAACTTCTCCAACGTGAGACCTTCCCATGGGCTGCAGTTCTTCATGAACTGCTCCAGTGTGGGCCCTTTCCATAAGGTGCACTCCTTCAGAAACAGCCTGCTCCAGCATGGGCTCCCTATTGAGTCAGAGGCTTCTTCAGGCACAGCCACCTGCTCTGGTGTGGGGTCCTCCCTGAACTGCAGGTGGGTCTCTTCCCTTTCCCTCCCTTTCCCTTCTTAAATACATTATCCCAGAGCCACTACCACCACTGCTGATTGGCTCAGCCTTGGCCAACAGTGGGTCTGACTTGGATCCAGGGAAGCTTCTAGAGGCTTCTTACAGAAGCCATCCCTGAAGTCTCTCTCCCACTACCAAAATCCTACCACAGAAAACCAATACAGCTTAATCACACATAGAAGTGATTTTCCTAGGTTGTTTTCAATGTGAGAAGTATAAATGGGATCAGAAATATATTTGACAAATTCAGGGAAATCCAAGTCATTAAAGAAATTTTTACTAACATCTAGTGAAGTTTATGACAGCAGCAAGCCTGAAATGTCTCTAGAGGTTATCAGCAACTTTACGTAATGGTCAAATGACATCTCAGGTTTCCACAAATAGATATTTTGGAACCTGACACATCTTTTCAGGTACCTTGAATAAGTACAATAGGAGAACATAATTGTCCATAGTTGCTGACTTAGAGATGAGTTGATTGAATAAAATTAACAGAACTCTGAAAATCCTCCAAGGTTGGAGGAGAGACATCTTTTTGCATGTGGAGGGAAGGTACCTGAACAGGGATGTGATTGAGGCACTAATTTACAAGCAAAGAGATGCCTTCAGCACCTACTTTCACATGAACACAGGACATACAGCAGAAGCTTCTGCCAGGGCACCCTTTTCTGTCCTTTTATGTTGCACATACTGTGCATCAAGTCTCAGGTTTTGAGCACTGGACTGATTTTGCAAAAAGTCAAAAATCTGAGTCCAGGAGTACAAAACCTGAGTTACAAGGGCAGTTTCATATGTGACTGCAAGGTGCATTACAGCATCTTTTGGTGGCCTTCTACAACAGGGTTACAGCGTTGGTGGATAAGGGAAGAGCAACTGACATCATCTACCTGGACCTGTGCAAAGCATTTGACACTGTCTACCTGCATGACAACCTTGTCTCTAACTTGAAGAGATGTGGATTTGATGGGTGGACCACTCGGTGAATAAAGAATTGCATGCACCTGACCTAGTGGAAAGTGTCCCTGCCCATGGCAAGGGGGCTGGCTAGATGATCTTCAACGTGCCTTCCAACCTAAATTGTTCTACTTTAAGGGTTACACAAAACACCTTCTTGACTTGCTTTTAAGTGCTATACCTTTTAAGTATTATTTCTTTCCATGTCATATCTTCTGCCTTCATTATTATTCTTAACTTCCACAAGTTTCATGGTTGCCAACAAGCCACGTGAGTTAATTAAAAATAAATAAGCCAATAAAAACTCCCACAAGGACAAAAGAAACAGCTAAGTAACCATCATGAAGCCCTGAAATAATTGCAACAACACATTGAACTAACACTATGAGCAAATAAAAAAAATATTCAGGCATGAGGAAAAAGCAATTCTTTTGTTTACAAAGTCAACCTAAACCAGGGTTAAGAAATAAAGCCAGGGATTAAAAATAAATAAGCCAATAAAAACTCCCACAAGGACAAAAGAAACAGCTAAGTAACCATCATGAAGCCCTGAAATAATTGCAACAACACATTGAACTAACACTATGAGCAAATAAAAAAAATATTCAGGCATGAGGAAAAAGCAATTCTTTTGTTTACAAAGTCAACCTAAACCAGGGTTAAGAAATAAAGCCAGGGAAAGAAAATTAACTCCAAAACATGATAGTACAGCTGGACCATACCCCTACACTTCAGTAACTTTGCAATACAAAACTGAACATCTATGCAAATCCTGAAACAGCTACGTTTTGACTCTACTCTCAGTGATATCTTGCCCTTGAACTGGAGACTCCACAGAATACACCAGTAATCTCATCTTGGTAGTACAGTGTGAACAATGCTGAAATAAGCATCCTTTTCTTTTTGAGTGGATTGTATGTTTTAGCTACCCAGATACTGGTTTTTACAGACTAACAAAGCTGACCACATGTAGGGAACTGATGCAAGTCTTTCTCTGACATTTCAAAAGACAGTGTCACACAGGGGTTGGGGACAATGAGAACCAAAGAAATCATGTGCTCAGAAATATGTGGATATGTCAGATCTTCCCACGGAACAAAATCAGCTGTACTTCAAATACTTAGGGACAAAGTTTTACAGAAGTCAATTGTCTTGGGCCCACAGCAATGACACTTGTAGTGGGATTCGGAATCAACAAAGCTGCTGCGAATCTCTGGCTAAAGCTAGCTGAACTTCAGCTGACAGGATGCAGTGTCTTGTGTCACTCGCTCAAAGAAATTTAAATTCCCCATAAATGCTTATAGGGCAATTTTAATATGATCAGCTAGCTGTAAAATGTCTATAACATCATATTTTGTTGTACAGGAAATGCAGGTTCTGATACTTTTTCATTTCATGCCCTGATATTTCTAAATTCATCAAGTGCACCCTCAGCAATTTTGCTGGCGACACCAAGCTGTGTGGTGCAGTTGACACACTGGAGGGAAGGGATGTCATCCAGAGGGACCTGGACAGGCTGGAGAGGTGGGCCACTGCCAACCTCATG
>NW_010268672.1:28115-57720 GCF_000690775.1 Eurypyga helias
GATTCAGAGAAGTGTGGCCAGCAGGTCTAGGGAGGGGGTTCTCCCCCTCTACTCTGCTCTTGTGAAACCCCACTTGCAGTTCTGCATCCAGCTTTGGAACCCACAACATAAGAAAGATATTGACAGCTTGGAGCAAGTCCAGAGGAGGCCAAGAAAATTATCAGAGGGCTGAAGCACGTCTCCTATGGGGACAGGCTGAGAGAGTTGGGCTTGTTCAGGCTGGAGAAGGCAAGACTCCGGGGAGACCTTATTGCAGCCTTCCAGTACCTGAAGGGGGCTACAAGGAAGCTGGGGGGAACATTTTACAAGGGCCTGTAGTGATAGGACAAGAGGTAACGGGTTTAAATTGAAATTGAGGAGATTTAAATTAGATGTCAGGAAGAAGTTCTTCATGGAGAGGGTGCTGAGGCACCGGAACAAGTTGCCCAGAGCAGCTGTGGATGCCCCATCCCTGGAAGTGTTCAAGGCCAGGCTGGATGAGGCTTTGAGCAACCTGGTCTAGTGCAAGGTGTCCCTGCCCATGGCAGGGGGGGTGGAACTAGATGGTCTTTAAGGTCCCTTCCAAACCAAACCATTACATGATTATATGATTTTATATAATTATATGATTATGATTAAATTACTGTTCTTAAGCAGCAGAAAAGAGGAAGAGACTAAAATGAAGTATTTCTTTAATAGTATCATTGAATTAATAAATATTTTTTTCTTTCTAGGCTTCCTTCTGTCAGTCTTGCAAGTATGGACTTCTTCACTGTGAATGTGATATCTTACAAGACAAAATTCCGGAATACATAGATGATCTAAATAAGTGGGGAATGACAAACTTAGTTAACTTTTTAGATATGGGCAATTCCCATTTATATGCAACACCTTCCTTATTATGTCAAAATTATTGTCTAGACTGTTGCCAATTATACTACATTAATTATCCTTAATCTTGAATTCTCTTCTGATTGAAACCAAATCCTTTCAAGAACTTTCACAGGATCACTGTACAAAAAAAATAATCTGACATTAGCAGATTTTCCTATTTACTCTCTTAATGAATATTTTCATGTCAATGGCTTTTTTTCCAGTGCTCTCATGTGTTCATGTTGCACAGATACACCTCAAAATCTTTATTGTAGAAAGAACTTTTCCAATTCTTATAATATGATTACATGTAAGTTATCTGACATTGCACATGTAGAAATATTTCATAATTGCTGGTTTATATAATCTGTAGTTACTGATGTGCTGAAATATAATTAATGCTGTAAAAATTCAATATATCATCTTTACTGCTAAGTATATAATTCTGCTGCTTTCCTGAAGAGGACAGAGTTCCTAATAAATAAAATGAATATACATCTTTAAAATGTCTGAGTTTTCCATAACCTCACTAACAAGGTTAATATTTCAAGTGTTGCTGGTGTATTTAAGAAGAAGAAATCTTTTTCTAGTTGTAAATTTTTCCAGTGATACTTGTTAACAATTGTCTGCTGCTTTGTTGTAGTCACTGTTAGTATTATTTCTGGTTTTATAATTTCTTAGGTCTGTAACTGCATCAAGAGAATTTTATTCAAAGAAAAAGCATAAGAGTTGTTATAAACAACCATCGAGTAGAGAGCAGAAGTTTTTATCTATGTTTGCCGATGAAATTAATCTAAATATCCTGTAATATAATTGTTCTATTAAGTAGTTTCTCTTTCTCATTGAACGTTTGGGTGGATTAGCCTTTTGGACATCTAAGACCTGCTGAGACTGACTACCTCAAGAGTCGTCTATACCCACTCTTTTCTGATGCCGAGGCAGAAACACCCATACCCTTGGGAGAATTTGGACAAGGATTTTTTTTTTGAACAGGCATTAACAAAGAAAGAAGCTAGATTTGGCAGATGTGGCAGCCTTTCTGGGGCTTCCTTTCTGCTTCATTATAGGAACTCTGTGATATGCTCATGTTAGACTGAGCCAAGACCAGAGAGGAGCCCTATGTCTGCTCCAAGATCTGGGCTCTCTCTGAAGCCAGGTTCAAAGCAACTCCAGGCAGTTTGTGAAAACCATTCTAGTACACTCATTAAGCAGATCACTTGAACCCCAAATCTGTGCATCTCTCTACAGGGGGTGGAACTAGTTTTTCTTCCTAAGTCTTCTGAGACTTGTTTTAATTTATGAAAAATAAATAAATTTCAAAGTGAGATGACTAATAACCACAGCAGGTGAAAAGGTCACCCAAGGAAATGTCCCATTTGTTTTGGCTATGTAAAGTGGCTGGCAGTACAGACAACTACTTCAGAGCTAACAGGCTGTTTTCCATTCCAGAATGAGGAATAATAAAGCCCACTCTTTGATCGGATGTTCTCTGAGTCAGATTCTTTCAGCTGAGTTTTTATCTTCCCCTCCTGGAATGATAAATAATAAATACCAGTCACCACTTACTGTTTAGCGAAGATACTATTTTTAATTTGAAAAGACTTCTTCTTTTTTTGTTTTTTTTTTACTTTCTAACTTTCTTGCTGTCCTGTGCAGATGAAAGTTGTTATATGAATGCAAATTTCATTCATTTATTCATTCATTCAATCATTTACCCAGCTCCAGCTTTTGATAAATATGATGACTTGTCTCAGGAACAGAAGAGAGGCTGACTGATTCCATTTCAGATTTAATGGTTACTAAGAGCTTCATGCAAATTTCTGAAGGAATAAACCCTTCAATAAAAAGGAAACACACACTACTGCCGTTTCCAATTACGTTTTCACGGTTGGCAATTTTTTTATTGTGGTATAATAAACAAAATCAGATATTCATAAGACTTCTTTTATGAATACCCGAAAATATGTTTGTTTTTACATCTGTAGTGGGATTCAGTAAAAAAAGGCCTTTATTTCCATGTCTTTTAATAAACATCCATATAGTAACAATTTCTTTCTTTCATTAAAAGCCATTACTTTGTTTCACTGAGGTATCTATTAGTCAGTTTACTTTTTGGTTTTAGCACTTTGACAAAAAGCATTTAAATAATGTTTCTTATATGCTACTTGGAAATTTTCTGAAATGTCTTTCCAGTCAAATTCTCTTGCTAGAGAATGCTTTTACTCCTATTTTTACTCTAGTTTTCAAAGTTTTACCTTACATAACCTGTAAATAAGAAAAAGGCATTCTGGTAAATGGATATTCAGGAAATGATTGTCCCTGGTGAGGCTGCACCTCGAATCCTGTGTTCAGTTCTGGGCCCCTCACCGCAAGAAAGACGTAAAGGTGCTGGAGCTTGTCCAGAGAAGGGCAACAGAGCTGGGGAAGGGTCTAGAGCACAAGTCCTGTGAGGAGCAGTTGAGGGAACTGGGGTTGTTCAGCCTGGAGAAGACAAGGCTCAGGAGAGACCTTATCACTCTCTACAGCTGCCAGAAAGGAGGTTGAAGAGAGGTGGGTGTTGATCTCCAACAAGTGATAGGACAAGAGGAAATGGCCTCAAGTTGTGCCAGGAGAGGTTTAGATTGGATATTAGGAAAACTTTTTTCACTGGAATGGTTGTCCGGCATTGAAAGGGGTTGCCCAGGGAGGTTGTTGAGTTGCCATCCCACAAGCATTTAAGAGACACAGATGTGGTGCTTGGGGACATGGTTTAGTGGTGATGTTAGCAGTATTAGTCTAATGGTGTGACTTGATGATTTTATAGATCTATTCCAACCTAAAATTCTGTGATTTAAGCAGAGAAAGACAGGCTGATCTTGCACTACTGTAATGCTGCAGAAGTATAACTTACATGATGCTTTTTTTGGAGTTACTGAAGTATTACTGGAGACTAAGAAAATACCTTATCTACATTAAAGCAGAAGCACAGCACTGTTGCAGCGCTTCTTGTCACGAGAATGCACACCAGCTGAAACCTGCATTTCAATTACCAAGGAGAAAAACAGGAAAGAAACATTTTCAGATCGATTAGAACTCAGACAACCAAGAGAGCATCTTTTTTCTGAAAGCACTTGTGGCTTAATAAGTTGTGAGGTTTCTATACTGAACAATAGCTTGGGGATTTGCAGAGTGCTGCAGAGTGTCTCTATCTCAGGCTTTAGGACTCCTGTTTTTATCTTTTCTGTAGCAGAAGTGTGCAATTCTTTGTTAAATGAGATTTTGAACTACAGCACCCTGTGAGGCTGTTGATTTTATCCGGAATATCAGAAGAGGTTAAGCATGTGATTCCTACAGAAGCTGCAATAAGTACCATGCAGGGTGATTAGGAATCACCTTCAAATCAAATTATTGTTTTAGTTACATGGGGAAACAATGCAAATGACAGTGTAAATACCATTATATCTTACCAACTGCCTTCTCATTGGCTAATGTACACTATGTACACTCGATTCTTCAGATACTCTCTCAGTGCATTCAACTTATTCCTCCAATAATAATTCCATTATGAAAAAGATATTTTTACCAGTTTGGGTTCCCACATATCTCACCTAGGCACGGTTTTCAGGTAGTATTTTTGTGGTCACAGAAAGAAGGCATACCTCAACTGACTTTTTTAAAACTGAACAGCTTTTTAAATTAATTTTCAGCATAATCATATGGACATTTCAGTAACTGTATGAAATTTCAGAAAGTTTTACAAAGAAGCTTCATTTCTGTTACGTTTTCTATAGCTGGTATTTGGAGAAAGATGCAGCATGATCTTCTCCATCTGATCTGTACCCTTTAGCCTGTGTAGGTCTTATACTATCTTCAGGGACTGGGCAATCTCAAGTCCAAATTCCTCAAGATAAAGCGCAAGACTACAGCCACCAGTTCAGTTCACCAACCTTTTCCACTGGAGTGGTTAATGTTTTGGAAATCCACTGGCAATGATTTATCCCAAAATTTTCTATATCAAACTACCTTAAAATCTTTGCAAAGAGCTACATACTTGTTTGTTTGGTTCAATAATGAGCTTTGCATCTCCATAAGGGATTTTATGCAACTATAAGGGGTTTCATTTCAACCTCAACAAGGGGTTGAAAATGCAGGAAAAAAGAGCATAAAATCCAGCAATGTGGTAAAATGAATAAATTAGAGATGACATATATCATCACTCTGTCAAGAATACATATATCATAAGACTTATGTGTGCCAGATATCAAAGCAAGATACTACAGCCAAACACCTAGTGCATGCAGTCCTTGACCTGAGACTGGGGTCACTGGCCTCCAGTTCTGGACTATTTCTGTCTTCTATGGCATGCTATGGAATAGCAAAGGAAGGAAGCAATCCTCTCAGACACCACACTCTTTACTGCCTTGCCCTCACTGGTAGCATAATCCATCCACAGACCTCATTTGATGAGTAAAAGACAGATTCAGTGTTACAACAGTGTGACTTCTCCCTTAGGCCACCACCACACTACATCCACCACTGCAGTCAACAACAGGTTCTCTCTAGACCTGACATTATCCATACAAGAACAGGTTTCTTGACACAATTCTTTTTGCTTTACAAGGACCCTGATGGCAGAAAGCAGAAAGAGAAAGCAGAAGGCCAGTAGTTGAAAAGTCCAACATCACTACAAACACTGCTGTGGTTCTGCAGTACCCTTGCTCAAGCCATGCAAAGCAGAGAAGGTGCCCACAGGCACTGATAATTCTGGCTTGCAGCCTGGCACTCGGTGTTTACTATCTTACGACCTACACACCCCGCAAAGACCTTGCAGGTCCCCTCCAAAGGGAACAGGAAGCCTCTGATGGTCACAAATAGCCACACAACCCAGAAACATAAAGGGTAAGATATTTTGAGGTACAGAATGGCTTTCAGATCCTACAAAGGCTCATTTCCTTGGAAAGGAAATTCCTGCCTCACTCACTGTCCTGATCCCAGGCAGCGATGAGCTGCTCTCCTAGGGCAGTCTATAAGATTTTGTTTCGTTCCATAATACATCAAGCTGAGTGGTCACTGTTACCCTGCGTACCAGCAGCGCTGGGAGCGGGAGCTTGCAGAGGTTGGACCCGGAAGGTGTAGGGGGGGTCGCCCCAGAGGTTCCGGGTGGCAGCGCTGTTTTTTGGCCAGCAGTGTGTTTGGGTTTTTTCTCTCTCAGCAGCAGTCTTTGTCCGGACATCGTGTTGGGTGATTAGCAGACAGGGAAATTGCTCTGGGAAGGGGCAGTTGAAGGTTTTCTTTCCCCCTGCTCTCAGCTCCCAGGCTCAGAGAGGCGTTTTTTCTGCCCAGGCATTTGGATTTATTTTTACTTTCTGTCCTGGAACCTGTGTCTGCCCACGGGTAGTGAGATCCTGTATCATTTGTTCTATTTTTTTCTGTTCTTCTAATTACTTATTAGCAATAGTATTGTTAGTAACTCCATAAGTTTCCTTCATATAACTAAATAGTTCTTATCTCAGCTTCTACGAGCCTCTCTTGTTTTTCCTCCGACCCTTCCTCACTGGGAGTGGGGAGAGGTGGAGTAGTAGAGCGACTGGTGGTACTTAATTGCCCGACAGGGCTAAACCATGACACTCGTGATGAATGAAAAGTTCAGAAACTCTGCAACTGGGTAGGCATAGCCACCTTGGTGGCAATGAGTCTTCCCCCACAGGCCACAGAGAGCTGTTAGCACAAGTGAAGAGAAAGCTTTTGTAAGTGAAATACGTGCTGGAGTCTTGCAAAGAGCATCAAACAGGAATGGGAAAGGCGTGCACAATTCCAACAGTAATACAGATAATCAAGTACGTTGTGGACAGATAGTCTGGATGACAATCACATCCTCTGTGATCCTACTGACCACTGACTCATTCACACTAAAGCTCTTGGCTTATGGCTGGTAAGAGAGGAAGATTTTGGGGCAACACTGGCAACCTTCATCCACAGAGGGATGAGCTTCTGGAAATTGGAAATGTGGTGCTGGCTGGCCAGGCTCTCCTCTTCAAAGATGGCCCTCCATATGCAGATGTTGTGTGCTCACTGCTGTTCTTTCCATATGCATATCACACCTCCACACAGCAAACAAATGGCAAGGTCCAAAGTCCTTGGACCCAGCTGAGCTGCTGATAGTCTGGGTGACAAGCTCAGCCATTTTTTTATGAGCATCACATCTTTATCTGGTTGAATGTGTTATATTTTAATGTAACTTACCTTCTCATGCTTTAAAAGCTTGGACCAGATAGTGTTAGTCTGTTGGAATGACTTATTTTCAATGAAGTAAAGAGAACAGGCTTTCCTTAAGTCACTTCATAAATATTTGATCATAATCATTCACAAAACTAATACACATACCAGGAAGGCCTAATTTGCACACTGGTGATTTTCTGGTTCTTAATTCTATTGATTTTGCCTGCTGAGGATTATTAGCTAACCTTCTTTAAGGGACATGATGTTCCTTATATCTGTTTCATTGAAGTTATGCTTGCCTTTGTATATTGAAAAAGCTATTTCCAGTTCTAAATATTATAGTAATTTCTTCACAGAAATCATGTCTGCATTCATTAGCACCTCTGGGAATCTTCTCCAAGATAGGATTCCCGAACTTTACGCTAAAACACTAATTAGTGTTAAATCTGTGACAGAGAAGATTTAAAAAACCACAATACTATCCCTTTTCTGATACTCCTATCATCTAAAACTACATATATTCATTCACCTGTAAGCCTAAAGCATGCAGTAAACCAATAACTTATATCTTCAGGTCTCAGAACAGCAGATGTGCTTTCTAAGTAAGCAGGGTATTTTCTTGGCCCATCCATACTGAGTAGATACAGGACTTCACTGAGTCTATTGAACTTAATGGAAGTCTGTACAGATCTACCAACCTACTGGCTTGAGATCCTAACTAAGCACAGCTGCAGGGAAGAAACAGTTGAAAAGGAAATAGGGTTTTATGAGCTCTTTTTGATTCTGTCCTCTGTGAATCACTCTTCAACCTGAGTGCCGTGATCTTCTGTCTTTTCTCCCAGTCCTACCTAACAACTTTTTGATGAGCAACACAATTTCCCAGTTTACAGATTCATTATGAAGAAGTAAAAATGTTTTATTAAAATCCCTTTAGACCCACCCATGAGCATGCCAGTCACTTGTATTTCCACAGCAATCTTTTAAAAATAAAGCATGGTATTCAAGGTAAAGTCAATCTTAGGACTCAGCTCCCTCATTGTGAACTGATCCTCTCTACTTTAAAATTTTACAGCTAATATGGATTTCCTTTTGCTCTGATTCCCCTGACTGATTCCCTCTCACCAGGTTTTTCTTTGAGAGTCAGTACCACCAGCAGAAATGTGGGCTGAGCTGTAGTCGACAGCGTATGACTGTTAGAGCAGCCCTCTTTTTTGCTTGTTTCATTATACAAAAGCAACAGGAGTTCAGGTTAAGGAGAGAAAACTCTGTATCCTGCCTACCACGAACAACTTCTAAAAGATGTATTTTTCACTAGAAACTACTGACACTTGTGGTCTAGGCTGAGTAGGCAGCTTAAAAGCTTCACAAAATGTTTTAGTGCACTCTGCTCTCACCTGTAACCAACACTAGCTCATGTACAGCTTGAGCTGACAGTGGGAGCCCAGGGTTCCCAGGCCATTGCTTAAGACAGTCCTGACTGTCCATATCTCTCTGGTGTGGCCAGAGGAAACACTTGGAAGTGCTTCATGCTCATGCTGTGCTATGTGTGCCAGGTAAGGCCACTTGTGTCTGCTTATCCTGCTGCTTTCTGTTTGCAATCCTAAGCAGTGTGACTGTCTGTAAGCCATCATACCTGCCTTCCTCTCACACGCACCCCGTGTTTTAGAGCAATGGACTACTGCAGTCTGTGTGATTCAGAGTGTTCATGAAACCAGGTGTGCTGCTATATAGTGATTGTAAAAGGGAAGAACAGGGATTCTAGAATGCATAGAACAAATGGCACTCTGCATCGCCCAACCCTATAAACAATCCAAATGGCTAATTTTATTTCATCAGGCTTTCCAAGATTTCCTGTTCTTTTCAGTCTACATATTTCTAGCTTCAAATCAAATATTTGAATTCAAAAGATTTTCTCCTCATCTACCTAATCGAAAGTAAATTTAAACATGGAAAATTTCTTCATTTCCAAACCTCTCCACAAGCATGTCAATGAAAAGTTTCTCTTTCATTATTATTACCTTAGTATATGCATCACAGAGTGACCAGATCAACATGGAGCTTGCTGTCCCCATAAACTCCCTGAATACCAGTAGGGAAACAGTTAAAAATCTATTTTTCGCTATCAATATAACACCTGAAACATCTAAGAAGCCAATTCAAATACTGTATCCTAGTAATAAAAAGGAATATGAGGGATGGACACATTTTGTGCAAATTAATCTAGTAACACTTAGAAGTAACTGTGAGGGATGGTTAAGGACCTACCAGAACACCTCAATCATGGAAGATTTTTATACTTTATCCTGGTTTCTGTTCAGTTCTGCATACATCAAGTAGATATGCAATCATGACTAGCCAGGAAAATGGCTGCTATGGAAATGGGCCTAACCTGTGATGGTTTAGACAGAAGATTAAGGTGCTTAAAAACAGACAGGAAACTTGAAAGATGAATAGCAAGTCCATATGGAGGTCACCCCCATCCCCTTGCATGAGGACAAAGTTATCACTTTGGAAGTTCTGCTATAGCTGAAAAGCATAAAATCCTCAGAGAAAGCATTCTAGGTTCAGGGTTCACAGTCAGCATAAGAATAAATACCATTATGAAAGCCAATTTCTTTCTTGGGTTTGGTCAGACTGAAAGATTTTCTTTTTACCATAATCTTTTCCTTCATTTAATTTTCTATTGATTTCAATTAAGTTCTCACCGGGTTTGTACTTCCAGATGAGGTTTTTTTTCCCCTAGCCAATCTGTTTTTTAGACTGTTTTCAAGGTTTCAAATCTAATGAAAACCCAAGAGACCAATAGCAATAAATTGGCTATGTGCTAAGAAATGAACTACCTATAATCTGTCACTGTGAAATTCTTTTAAAGACTCCTTCACAGATGGGCAACAGTGGATCTAAAAAGCTGGTTAATGATGCTCATGAAATGCTTTAAATTCAAAATTGTTTTGAAAGGTTGACTAAAAAGAGGTGTCCTTCTATAGGAAGGAGACAGGGGGAAAATATCAGTTTGTGGCTAAGGAATTGCTCTGCAATATCAGGGATGTATATATGGCTAATTTTTGTCGCAGAGTCCCTATGAGATCCTGAGCAAGACGACTGCTTGGTCCTTCTCCTGTCTGTAAATGTATGACAAGGTCTGTCCTGTTTCCTGTGGTTTAGTACAAATAAATGTGTTAATACAAAACCTGTGAATGCCAGGAAAGGCCTGAAAACAGACAGAGAGTCGGTTGTGCTCATATATCGTAGCTGCCTTGTTTCTTGCTCTTCTACTGCCTTGCCTTAATACTAATAATGACAGTAATGTACAAAATCTTTGCTTATATAATTTACATCTACTGTCAAAAAAGAGAGGTTTTTGATTTTTGAAAGTTTGTTTTATTTTAAAATTACATAAACTGAAGTGCTTATACCACTTCAGAAATCTTGAAAATAGTGATGTTCAGCTCACTCAGATGATTATGAAAATCCCATCTGAATATCTGCTACTACGCCATCTGAATATTTAACTCCAATAACTCTTATGTCAAATGTTAAAGCTAAATAACATCTGTAATTGGGAGTAGCCTTGTAGAGGGGAGAACTGAGAATGAGCTTATCCAAAGGTAACAAAAGATCAAAAAGAAGCCTGTTTGAACAGGCCAGAGGAATGGGCAGGGCAGATTACGTATTCGATTAGCTAATTCCTGTACAGCTTGAAGTCAGGAGGAGCTCAAGTGTTTTATGCAAAATCACACAGGAAGACCAATGTGAAATACAATTTGAGTTGTATAAAACTTTCCTAACACACTGCATCTTACAACATACAGTCTAGGGTATCTGTTGTGCTATTCATGACTACTGTTAAATTTACAAGTATTAAAATGAGAAATCCGTTCAGATTAAAACAAAAATTTGGGTTTTATATATACCTCTCTACCTTTTCACTCCTTAAAATATTAGTTTCTGTAGCAGTTTTCCAACCTATGACTTGTTCAAATATGAACTGAAAAACTTAGATCACTGCAATATTGTTCTTGAAAATGAGCCTGCAAGGGAAATGAATTTTCAAAGAAAAATAATTTAAAAGACTGTTAAATAAAGAAGTTTTTCTCACTCCCTCCAACTCTTACTCTCCAAAGGGCATTTTTTTTTGCCATTATGAACAACTTACAATTTGTATGTGTGTTCTGCCAGCCTTTGGCTCAAAGATTTGCACACCATTTCTTTCTGGCGCAAGACTTCAGTGAACAGCACCTCAAGTAAGGGTCTTTGAAATGCTGCTAAGAATTGAGAGGGAGCCGGGGGGGAAGACATCAAACCTCAGAGTTACAGCTGTCTCAGCAGTATTTTACAGTTTGCCCATCTATGAATGCCAGTATTCCAGGCAAGAAAACTGCACAAGGAATATTGTCTGAAACTTTCTGCGTTCTGTGAGAGATGTGCAGTCTATGGCTAATACCTACTGGCATTTCAGGAATTCCCTTCATTTCCATTATTGTAGCTGTAAGCCACTGATTTATCACATTTACATCTTGCATATGTTCAGTGTGAAGCTGCATAAAAGTAATTTCATAACTTAATGAAATATTAATGGAAACAAGAATAGACAGACAAGAGTCATTGATTTATAGTCAAAACCTGCTGCAGTTTGCAGAAGTGTAACAGCTCTTTTTGAATCCCGAACACCAGATGAATTCTAGATTACCTAAAGTGTGTCAGCTATCTGAAAGTATAGAAAAGATAACTGAGCTCTAATCTCACTTTGCTGAAACATACCATACTTGTGTCAAAGTTTCTTGATACAAAGTACAGGAAAAGAGAAATAAAAAAAAAATAGCATGAATTTATGGACTTATCAAGTTAAAAATTTGTATTACTTTTGTAGCTCTGAAATGCTGCATATCTTAAAAGAACCGCTAAGTACTCACGGGAAATTCATGGACTGCAGTTGTAAGTAAATCAGGTCTGGCAGAGCTGGCATGAAGCTAGGAAAATAAGTAGAGAGTAATCACCAAAAAGTAAGTTTACAAGAATCAAGTAGAAAAAGAACATTGCCTATAGGGTTGGTTGACCCTGGCTGCAGGCCAGGTGTCCCCCAAAGCCACTTCTCACAGAAGCCACCCTTGTAGCCCCCTCCCACTACCAAAACCTTGCCACAGAAACCCCATACTCCTACCTTAATTAGTGACTGTAAATTTTGAAGGAATTAATTTAGTATTTTGTTTCTACTTGATTATGTATTGTTTTGAAACATCTGAAATTTCTCCTCTTTTAAAATTCTGAGCATGCTGCAACCTTGCCTTTTCAACCAGGATTTTGAAGAGTGATCAAAGTCTATCTGCCATCCCCTAATTGAAGGAATAGGATTGTTGATAGCAAATGACAACAATGAGTGTTTATTCCAGTATTTTAGCAAGTATTAACAGAACGCTGTGAAATATTTTTCATAGAAACATAGAATGGTTTGGGTAGGAAGGGAGCTTAAAGGTCATCTAATTCCACACCCCCTGCCATTGTCAGAGATATCTTTCACCAGGTCAAGTTGCTCAAAGTCCCATCCAAGCTGACCTTGAACACTTCCAGAGATGGGGTATCCACAAATTCTCTGGTCCAACCTATTCCAGTGCCTCACCATCTTCTTCGCAAAAATTTCTTCCTTATATCTAGTCTGAATCGACCTACTTTTAGTTTAAAAGAATTACCCCTTGTCCTATCTCTACAGGCCTTGGTAAAAAGTGTCTCTTCATCTTCTAAGCTCCCTTTAAGTATTGAAATGGCTCCCTGAACCTTTCTGTTCTCCAATATAAACAGCCCTAATTCTTTCAGCCTTTCTTCACAGGAGAAGTACTTCAGCCCTCCGATCATTTTCCTGTCTCTCCTCTGGACCCACTCTAACAATTTCATGTCTTTCTTGTGCTGTGAACTCCAGAACTGGATGCAAAACTCCAGGTGGGGTCTCACAGGAGCATAGCAGGGAGGAAGAACCACCTCCCTTGACATACTGGCCCCACTTCTATTTATGTATCCCAGGCTATGGTTGGCTTTCTGGGCTGCAAGTGCACACTGCCGGCTCGTGTCCAATTTTTTCATCCACCATTACCCCCAAGTTATTCTCTGCAGGGCTGCTCTCAATCCATTCAGCACTCAGTCTGTACTGATACTGGTGATTTTGCCAACTTTGTGCAGGACCTTGCACCTTGTGTTTTTGAATTTTGAGAGATTCACATTTTTCCATTTCTCAAGCTTGTCAGGGTCCCCCTGGATGACAACACTTCCCTTAAGCATAACAGCTGTACCATGCATCTTGGAAACTTGATGAGAGTGCACTCAATCCCATTGCCTGTGTCATTACTAAAGTTATTGAACAAGTTCCATTATGGACCCCTGAGAGACACCACTTGTTACTGATCTCCATTTGGACATTGAGCCACAACTGCAATGGCTGGCTGCTGTCATCCTTCCAATTCCTAATCCATTGCATAGTCCTTCCATTGAATCCATACCTCTTTAATTTAACATCAAGGATGTTGTGTGGGACTGTAACAAAGGCCGTACAAAAGTCAAGTTGTTGCTCTTCCCACCAACTTAGGCACTCCTCCATAGAAGGCTACCAGATTTGCCAGGCACAATTTGCCCTATACAAAGCCATGTGGGCTGTCTTTCATTACCTCCTTGTCATCTATATGCCTTGGCATGGCCTCCAGAAGGATCTGTTCCATAATTTGACAGGCACAAGGGTGAGGCTGGCTCATTGGTAGTTCCCAGTTTTGTAAATGTCTCCCTCAAATAACTGAATTTCAGTATAATGTTGTAAATCTACAAGCTCTCGAATCTTCCATAAACTTTCTGGACAGGCACAACTGTAACTGGTCAGAAACTGTGAAAACATTTTGGCATAGCCAGATCCTGACATTGAAAAGACAACAGAAAGTGGTCTCTTATGTGTCCATGTAGGAGATTAAAGTTCTTTCAAGCTGGTTAGCTGAGAGTTCTTTCATTAGCTGGTTCCTAAGAGAAAAAACAAAAAAGGGCAGTTTAATTTCTGTTATGAATCACCAATTACACTAATAGCGTAGTATTTTCAAAAGAAAATCACTGTCTTATGCACTTATATATGTGTGTAACGCATAGGCATAATATTTTTTCCAATCGTAAATTACTTCAAAATGTAACTATTATATGAAGTTAATGTGTCAAAAGACTTGTTTAGCCACACTTTGTGGCTTATATAAATGTTAAAACATCCAAAGGAACTGCCCAAACACATCAAAAGAAGCTTCATTTTCTCCTTTGTTTATTTATTTTGTCTTGTAGCCTCAAATGGTTGATCATAAACTGTTCACCTCTCCATTTTCATCTTTATTATTTGCCTCTCTTTACAAGACTGTGATCTCTGCTTCATTGAGATCAGTGTGTTTTGTCCACAGTAGTAAGTTATATTCTCTGCAAGCATTCCTCCACCTGGGACAGTGTGACCTTCAGTGAGATCTTGAGAACCAAGAGAGAAATTAATTGACTTACATGCTGCAAGACAATTAATATTCTGGTAGTAAGATAGGAAAACATGCTAGGAAGCTAAGCAGAACTTAGTCTTTCTGCATACTCAGATGAAACCTACAGGGACTCTGATTGGCTTTGTCAGGAACCAGGTTCGGTGCTAGGAAATTTTGTAAAAGCAGTACGACCAAGAAGTAGGATTACATACCTCCACTTCCTCAGAGTTTCTCACCTGCTACTCAAGTACCTGACGGCTCCCTGCAGGTGTCTAACTCTCAGGATGAGATGAAAACAGTCTATCAGATAAAATTTAGATATCTTTATCTTATTTATTCATTCAGGCATTTACTTTATCATAATAGTCCCACTGAACATAAAAACCTACATTTCAAGGCCAAATTGTATGAAGGCAGAAAGTCAAATAGCAAACAAGGCAAAACAAGGGGATGTCGTTAACGATTTCTAAGAAAAGCTGTTTTCTTTCTTCATCTGACTATTGTTTAGTGCGAGTTAAAGAAAGAATGTTTTCAAGTGAAAAAAAGAACTGGATAAAGCTTTTCTGAAGAACTGAATCATATTTGCCAAATCCAAGAAACACCATTCACTTTCGTCCATCCACTGTTAGGTAGTTACACAACCAGTGCTCACTTCTGCTACCACAAGAGGTGCTAGTGCAGACAGCCCTCCCTAAAAGATGGGACGGATGGCAGGTCTGAGCTTTTCTGGGAAGTATTTGTCTGCTTTCTGCTGCAGACGTGTGGAGGTCTGATAAAGCGGTTCAAGTAGTTGGAAAGAAGGCAGGCTTTAACAGTAAAAACATTAGGCTGAGGTGTACATGCTTCTGCAATGCTCTCAGCCAGGAGATACAGTGTTCACGGAAATAAACAAAGGAAAAGGCTTATGACTGTTAAAAAGCCCAGAGAATGAAAAAGGCTTTTAAAACCCTTGAATCTACTACAAGCAAGCAAACATTCTGGGGATAGCCATGATATTGTTTCTGAATATCCTTGCCCTGCTCCTAGATACCTTTTCTGAAGATGTTTGACCTTGCAAGGAGAGTTCATGGCCTTTCAATCACCAGGGTCATCTCAGGGCTGAGCTCTACCCACCTCCCACAGCAGAGATCAGAGAGGAGGATGGAAATGTCCTTTGTTAGTACACAGTGCTAGTGTCTTCTCCCCATTCTTTCCTCCTCTTTGGAACACCCAGGTTTCTTCTAAATAAATCAGTCAGAAATGTCAGCATAAACCAAGAAATAAAACTGTACCTGTTTTGTTTGAAACTGAGCTGGGTGCCTGGTTTCCAACCACTCAAATCAAGGCTTAGGACCCTCACAGACCTGTGTTTAGCAATCACCCTGACAGGCCATGGCTTTTGTGATACGTTAAAATAAAAGTGAAAAATGCATGGTTACAGGGAATTAAAAAAGGTTAACTGTTATCATAAAAAACTGCTGTGTGAAAGCTGAGGCAGCAGCCATACCCATACTGTAACACAAATGAAAACTTATTTGAGAGCCAGGGGAGTTGCGTGCTGTAATTTTTTTCATGCAAGCCCTTTATATTTCAGTCTTTAGATCTCATTTATGTCAGCAAACAAAACCTAGATAAATTAAATGATTCCAAAGAAAGCAAGTATACAGTTAAGCCTGTGCCACAACATCTTGTAAGTTCAAATTCCAAGAAAAGCATTAGGGAATGAAACATTCAAGAGCTCAGCATGGGTATTTTTTTGTCTGATTGTTAGTGTCAGTGAAATGAGAATTAAACAGTTCCACAATATAAACTCCAGTCTTACTGGCTGATTTGTTTTCTCCATTAATTCAGCTTTTTTTCAGGAAGTTGTCCTCTGTAATACTCACAATTTCTTCAAGGTGTTCTGGATCGGAACTTTTGGAATCCATCTGGCAGTGGTCAGGGTCAGCAAAAATAGCCTTTAAAAGAACAAACGTAACATACTTCCCCTTGGTTCCGGTTTTGACTGCAGCAGGAAGATCAAAGGACAAACTCTTGTAAGATGGAGAAAGACAAAAAAGATTGTCTTGATTATGAAAATATTTTACAACTTCAATTTATTTGCATTACATACTTAATAAGAGCAGCTGTGTAATTTATGTTGGCCTAGAATAGGTCTTTCTGGTCGTCTACATCAAATCTCAAAGCTCAGGAATACAAATCATAACAATTCACCAGCAAGTTACTTCCAGCTACGGGAAAATAAGGTAATTTTATTTGACAGAATCATTTTTCACCCCTTGAAGAAGGGAACTAAAGAGACTTAGCGTAAGCAATGTTCTAAAGTAACACTATCCAATTATACACAAGGGAATAAAACCAAAAAACCAAGGTCGGCAGCAAACACCAAAGCAATTATTTTGCTTTGGAGTTGGTCCACTGTATTTTAATAAGAGCCTTTACAATTACATAATAACCCTTCACAGTTAGCAGCAAATGTTGTTGGCTTAATTATATAAAATTTAATTCTCCTCTCCAGAACTGCCCACACCTCTTCGGATAAAGACCTGCAGAGTGATAAAGCATGCATGGCGATTATAAACGGATAAGCCAAGTGCACAGCAGAACTGGCAGTATTTGTCCTGCAAATAATACATTTTACTAGAGCAATTCTTAAGCCACATATGTCAAATGTGTTATTAATGAGCACACAACCCCACACAGAACTGCAAGCTGCAGGACACAGTCCAAGCCAGATACAGATTTAGATGGGGTGGAGTGTGGTAACAAAAGGGGCTAGACTGGTCTCCGTCCTCCTGTTAGCTGCAGTTTTTCTACCACAGCATCAGCAGTTGATGCAGTGGCTTTCCAGGTCCTTTAGTTCACATGTTGGGTCTGGCTGATGGACCCATCGAGAGAAAGCAGACACAAACAGAAGTAGCGGTAGTTCATGTGTACCTTGCTTGATGCAACGACCCAACACCCCCTCCTGCTCTGTCTTCTGTCAAGGGATGGGGGAGAGAGAGGAAGAGTTTGCTTCCCCCTCACCCACACCATTTTTGCCAAGTTTGGATTTCCCACAGTGTGAGGGTTTTCTTCCCATCTCCTGCAAGAGTCTGTCTCATTGACAGCAGTAGATGTGATGCAGCTCGGACCCATGCCAACTGCTGGCTCATGACTGCAGCTCTCATAGTGCTGAGCCAGAGCTAATGAACCCTCTGAGTGGCCACAGGTGTCAGCTCTGGCTTGGTACTGTGGGAGCCATTGCTGTGCAGCCCATCTCAGAATGGCCTTGAACCTCCTCTACTGGTCCCAGGGGAGGCGTCTCTCTGTGTAGAAATGCCACACAACAATGGACTTCAAAAGAACTGAGGTAAATCCCATGGTATTTAAAAATCCAACCGGTTTTAAGACAGCTGTCACACACTGGTGCTTGTTTCCCACAAGTCTAGCAATAGAGTAAATGCCTAGTTCCTACCCCATTTTCTCCACTTTCTCCTGCAAACCCCTCTCACCTGCTCACCCAGCTAGCAGAGAAGCATATTACCACTTTTCCTCCTGAGGAAAGATGCTGGTAGCTAAGAAGTGCATGCTGTGAAAACATCTCTATGTAATTTGCTTTCAATCACCAACTCACTCTTTAAATCTTCTTCCAGATGTAGTTATCCAAAACACATCTACTATCCAGTGGCATTTGCCTGAAACCTTTCATCTCCATGATTACTTGCTAATCACGAAAACAAGTACTGCTGATCAGTTTGCCACTAGCCCTAACTACTCTTTCATTCAGAGTCACGAAGTCTGAAGCAATCAATTCTTTCACCTAATTTCAGTACACTTTCCCTTACCTCCCTCTAAGAGCTTGAAAACTGAGAGTCACTGCATCAAATTCTGGGGTTTTAATAGATGTTTCATTAGCTTATAGCCCCCATTACTCAGCCTTAGGAACTCTGTCCAATTGTTTTCCACCCTGATAAAAACCATCGTTTCAATCATTTGAATGAAAAAGGCAATACTGTACATCTAATTGCACCCTGAAGCTCACATGCCAGGTTTGCTCTGAGTGACGGAGGTCTGGGCTTGGCTATGCAGTAAAATAGTTAAATCTCTATATTCCAGAATAATTCTCTGTAGCCATTTTAGCTACTAGAAAAAATCAAGTGTTTTGGGAGGAAAGCATTCTGCTAAGTAATTTTGTTCTCTTTAATTTTGTAGTTCAGCACTGATTATTTAAGCTTGTTTATGATAATCACAGAAACAAAACAAATTATTAGGGTTCTTTCACAGAGTTACAATGCTTTTGAGTTGCAGTGCTCTTTCTAAGCCTAGGGTCTGTTTTTCTTTTTCAGTCACAATTTTTAGATCTTACTGGAAAAATCTGGATATGCTGTGGACCTGTAAGTGTTTTTCTGTCCCTGCTGGATTCAAGTGCATGACTCAGTCACATCTCAGCAATACATAAAAGTCAGATCTGGCCTCATGCTATTCTCGCTTATCCTTCCACTTGTCATAATTACTTTAAGTGTTTATTAACCAAAATTTTTGGAAGTGTTTTCTTGTGCGGAAATAATGCATCCTAAAATATAAAGTCTTATTTCTACTTTAGCAAAGTACAACTTACCATGATTTCTTCCTAGAACAGGCAGCAAGGAATTTGCTCTAGCATTCAATATTGCAGGGTTATAAGTATGCTTTTAAACTACCTCAGCAGTGAGTAAAAAGGGATAGCTCAAGCTCAGTCTTACAATTTCTCAGTTCTTAAGACCAATTCCCTACCAGTAAAAATTCAGAAACACTTGAAGAAAAGAGTCTCTTTCATCAATTTGGGAAGCTATGTATTTTCCTGTCAAATATATTATTTACTGAAGTGACAGTATGTTTCCAAATTCCTTAACCTGAACACATATTTTCTATCTATTCTCTCCTTGCAAGTGTTATTCACATAAAGACTCAGAAAGCCTGGATTACAGATAAGAGAAGTCATTCAAGGGGGCAGGCATCATAATATCTACCTACCTACCTACTTATCTCTCTATCTATCTATCTATCCATCTATCTGTCATGTCTGTCATGTCTGTAATGCCCTGATAGCTCTACCTGTGCAATAGAGAAATAAAGCTAATGCACCTGTGCCTTTCCTAAACAAATTACTTGTGCTTTAACATTAAAGCGTCTCCATAGCAACTTTGAGACATCTAAGAAGGGAGAAGGAGGACAGTATTTTGCAGAAAACATGGAATGGATTTAAGCTATGTTGTTGTACATGAGGACCAAATGCCCAGATGTCTAGGTAAGAGTATAAACATGTGCTCTGAGCTTGTAATCGCCCAATAATCATCTCAGAAAAATGATTCTGTAAGGGGTCACCATCACTTCTGGCTCCAACAGACGGGCAGGGAGCAGCAGCAACAGCCAGGTCAGTGGGTGCAGGTCAGGAAGGCACAGGAGTGGGCACAGGCACACCTGCGACATAGCTCAGGCAAACATTGAGCGCAGGACCTTCAGTTTAAAGCATCTGCTGCGCAAAGGCAGGGCAGGCATCTGTTGAGCTTCTCAAGGCATGACAGCTTCGTTATTAAAGCTGGCCTTGAGCCCAGGCAGCCAAACCCTGCTGAGAGGAGTGAATGTCCTCAGGGCCATGACAGTGGCTGCTCATGAAGGCTAGGAGAGCATATCTGCAGCTACTTAAATCTTATGAGGGTCAGGGGAGAGATTGAAATGTTTTGTAGCTTCGCAAGGAGTGTTTCACACTGCCTACACACTGGGGATGGGCAATGCTGATGGCTCGCCGATAGCATAGTGCCATCTGCTTCAGGGAGGTCACACTTGCTCCTCCGTTTGGCATTTTTTGCAAGACGGAAAATGCCATTCGTCCTGAAAGTCTATGTTTTTGTTCTACATGTGGGAAAGACAACTAATAACATAAATAATGTCAGGTGCTTCCGCATGAAACATAATGTCTTTAATAAAATCATTCTAATAAAACTATATTTCTCCCTATGATGTCTACTGGACTGTGAATTACTCTTCTAAGTCAAAAAAACTGAGCCTAAGTTTGTAACTACCTTGAAGGGTAGTTTTTCTTCATGACATCTTCCAAGAGTCCACCATGACCCTTCTGCAGCTCACATGCCCAAAGGTTCTTTTCTCCACAGACATCAGAACACTGTAGATGGGCTGTTTCCCTTAGGTGGAGCTGAGAACTACTAATGCATTGAGCTCTCACTCCCCAGTTCATAATGAATATGCAAGGTGTAAATCACTTATTTGAGAAGGAGACCGGACAATATTTTTATAGCAGAAGAACAGGGGTGTGATAAAATTACATTTAATACAGTTAGAATTAATTTATTATGTGTGTCAGTTGAGAATGAGTATTATTCCAGTAGAGTGCACTTGTATTGATGCAGAGTAGCTCACCTCCAAACCAGATTATCTACTTTGTTTCTTATGACTACAGAATTTTCTCCTTTAAATTCCCCTTTTTCTTAACAATTAAGGCTCCACAAGTCAGCCCAATAAAACCAGAGTGAACACTACATAATCTGTTCATGTAGAGGTAGCACTGAACCAGCTGTTTTAACTTTCTTTTGAGGGTAACTCTTCATTAGTAATATTAGTAGTCCTTTTCACTGAGGTATTTTCTGTCCACCCCTGGAATTCAGTCTTTTTTGTGTGAGTGGATTATTAGCCCAGATGACAGGTACAGGAAAAGAACAAGGAATTCTCAGGGAAAAAAAAAAAAAAAAAGGCAACTGTTGTAAAAGTGAACTTCTTGTTCTTGTTGTCATGCTGTCTTCTTAGGTACTGCAATTCAGAAGAGGACAGGTGCCTTTCAGCGGCACTGCCATTGCATACAGATGAAGGTGATGTTGCCTTAGGAGAAAGGGACTGGAGTTCTTTTCTGCTCCTGATTTCTTGCTCTGTCTTGAGGTGTGACACTGAATAACTCACATTCTTTCGCTCCACAAAAGAAAATAATAGTAACTTTTCAAAGTACTTGAGGATCTTCAGTTGGAAGGTGGCATGCAATCACATCAGGTAATTGTAAAACACTTTCAAGGGAGAGACAGCTGTCTTTATATATGTAAAATATTGGCAGTCAAACAGAAGTAGCATATACTTTCATACCTAATAACACAGCAGCTCTGCCACATCTAATTTTGTACTGGTTGGTGAAATTTCATGCTCACGTGATCCTTTACATATTTGATGCAGGGCCTGCTTTTGTGCCTTCCCATCATGATCTGATCTTTTTGGTGACTTTATTCCCTCTGAACTAAAAAGAAAAAGCCATTTTTGGTAGGTTTTGCCCAAGGCAAAATTAAAAGCTTACCATTTTGTTTCTCTCACAGGCTGTTCGTTATCATCAGTATGATCTATTTCCCACAGCTTCAAACAAACCTCAAAAACTCCTACAGTCTGCATTTGACCTAGTGTTTCGTCCTTCCCTTCTCTGTCCTCCTCAGGGGCCTTACGCAATTCCCATACAGCTTAGTGGGATTTTGAATCGGACTTCAGAACTGGAAGAACAAAGCAATTAAATATTTGCCTTTCAGATACATAAAGCTAATTTAACAGAAGCATTTTTATATTCACAGTTCAATAAAAACCTTGGGATTAACTCAGTTTTTAATTTAAACACATTCTGGAAATATTTCAATATAAAACATTGTCCATAGCCTGCAAAAGCAGGTGGATGCATGGCAGGAGGCACAGACATTACCGTTGTGCTAGTGAAGAAGGGGCTGATCTGTCAGTGGGCCAGAACTGGAGAGGCACTCAGAGAACAGGGCATGTGCCGAGGGTCAGCAGCTTCCCCAGAGCCTCTCAGTTTTACCAGTATAAAAAAAAGGGAGGGCTTATATAGGACAAACAATCCACCAGTTGGGGACAGGGTTCAGGAACCTGGAATGAAGCAGAAAAAGTCTGGAAGAAATACACAAGGGACAGGTGCATCCTCTGAGGAAGGTCAGACATTCAGAAAGCACTGCAGTATTTTGGTGTCCATAACACAACCCAAGCTTCCAATAACAGCAAGCCAGAACTAGCCAGCATTAGAAGCTCTGTGTGTGTGTGTGGCATCTCTAATATACAGGTCTCATTTCCGCCAGCAGTAGCCTCTGATCCATCTCAGTCTGCTGCCTCCCACTCCGGTATGTCTCCTGTCCCTCCCTTCATATTCCCTGAAAGACTCCCCGCCTCCATTCCCCCATTATGCCTCTGCTTTTTTATAGGTTATGTGGAGATACCAATTGTTGGAGAGGATATTTATACCCATGTAAACACAATTGTGGGCTCTCTGCTGCACTTCCAGCCACAGAACAATCCAGAGGTGGAGTGGAGGAAGGGGCTGCTGCAGTATGGACAAAGCAAAGCAGTCGTGCCGGGGGAGCTCGGGCAGCAGTTCTCAGTATACAGGAGTTTCTAGGTCTGACCTCCATGATAACCCACGAGCAAAGACAGACTGAATTTCCTTCCTCTCCACTATTTCTCCCTTTCCTCATCCTTCCCCTACTCCCCCTGCAGGTGAAAGACAAAAAAACCCTATATTTATGTGGTCAGAGAAGCAGAATGACTGGGTTTGTGCTCAGTAGGTTGGAGTACCTTGGGAGCAGGAGCCAGAAGTACCTGCAGCTGGAAAATGGGAGCAGAAGGTCAAAAAAATACACCTGGAAAAATTAACTTGTCAGAGTGGGAAATTGTCAGGTGAAAAAACTGTTTTGTCTCTTCATAAGAGGAAGAAAGAACCTTTCTGAACTAGGAGTATCAGGGCAAGCACAGGGTGGTAAGGGAAGAAAACAAGCATCAAAACCAACTATGGCACAAACATCTCATTTCTGCAGAAAAGGGAAAGAATATTGATAATATTGAAATCACAAGACTAGCCAGCTAAAGTTCTCATTTTCATATGTCTGCCTTGATGTTCTTTGTATACCACAGAACAGTATTTGTTGCAGTTATTTTTCTCTGAATTACTGTAATTGAGAATATCAGGACAATAATTTCCTACTGAATAAAACAAAAGGAAGCATTAGGATAAAATGTCCCTTGACAATGTCCACGTGCTATTAGCACTAGATTCACAGCAAAAAAAAAAAAAAATAAATTATTCAAGCTGAAAAATACTGTGCAACACTTAAGGTTGTTATGCAAAGCTAGCATGGCACAGAAAAAAATGAAAAAAATGAGCCCCTGAACACTGTATAGCTGCATTATACACTCACTTTGCACTGCCAGAAAGGGACATTTCCATTAGCCGGCACACAGCCTTGAAAACATGCTGAAGCAACCTCAGGGTTTCCACTCTCCATTTTATGATGAACATTCCTACCACAGGAGTACAAATATCTCTGTATTCCACCTGCTTTCCTTTCTGTGATGTGGGTCTCGCTTCTTCTTTAGGTAGGTTACAAGTGGGCTGTGCTGCCCTGAACAATATGTTTGACGGTAAGTGCTCAGAAATAGGGGTGAACAATGAAAGACCGTGGTTTTTGTTCAGCACACCTGCATCTTCTTTTTGTTAAGGGCTGGTCGGGAAGGACAGTGACAGAAACAGAAATGCATTTAACTTCAAGTGTGTTGGGAAAGACGAGCTTTAAGCAAACCAATGGTAACCAGTGCTGCTTGCTATCAGTCAGAAAGGGTTAAAAATAAGCCTGTACAGCACGCACAGGAAGGTGTTATTTGATCATTACCTGTCATTTGTCTCAGCCTGAAGAGTGTATGGTCTGGACTTTCAATATGAAAAAGTGTCTCAGCTAGTACCTTTTTTTTTGTTGTTTGTTGTTTGTTTTATCTCTTTGTTAGTTTATTGGCTTTACCTGGAGTATATATTACAGCATATAAAGACAAACAGAAACACTCTGAGTTTCAAAATCACTCTGGTATCAGTGTCAGACATTCTCATGTAAAATGGCACTGATCCTCTCTCTCTGCCTTCTGAAATCCTATTAGTTTCTGAGAGTCCATCAGATTTTCAACCTTAACTGTTGGCTTTTATTCTGCTGTGTCTTGTATGTTGATCATAAAGATCTGGATAGATGTCTTGCTTCTCTAAAGAAATCTTTCAGAATCAAGAAAATAAATATTTTCATTCTGAATCAATGGGGAAGACAATTACTCTCAGAATTGCCATTTTCTGTAAGAGAGGACTGACACCCAGAAAAAAAAGCACTGAACCCAAGCTGGGCTGTGGGATAGTCTGAAACTGAATGTCTTTCATTTCCCAGCTGTGTGTTCCTAGTCTCAAAACCACATGCTATTCTACTAGCTTATGTTAATTTTGGCCAAATCACATACTGCAGCATGAAAAGCTCTGCCACCAAAGGTCTCATCAGAATCGTACATTCTTTTAAATAAATTCTTTTAACCAGCCCAGCTCCCTATCAACAAATGAAGTTTTTCCAGTGGAATGCAAAAAAACTATCAGAAAATTCCCTGACTTAATTCAGCCAACATATTGGTGCTCTTGGGGACTTCTCTTTCTTGGTATCTTCTTGTGCTGCTGTACAGTATGAAATCTCTTCAGCAGTGCTATGCATTTTTTTAAGTTTTCATGTAAGAATTGGACCAAATCACCTTTTCAATTCTCACCAAAAAAAACCCCAAAAAAACGAACAGAGTTCATTGCCAATGTGGGTGGCACCACTAAGTTTTCTTCTTTTCCTTTCTGCTTTACCTCTGACAGCTTCTCAGCCATCCATGCACAAATGGACTTTGCCTTTTTGATCCTTCCTATAATGAAGGATAAATCAGTGGTCTCTGTTTCCACTTCTTCCCTCATATTTTCATCATCTTTCCCCAGCCTTCTCAGAGAGCTTCACAAATACTAAAATTATCTTTGCTATTAGCCAGTCTGTAAATCTGTCCGCTGTTTTGGTCTTGTAAACTACAAGTGCTTTAAGCCTTTCTCCTTACTTTCTAAACACCTCAGGAACCCATTCTTCTCTCTGTCCAGCTGCCAAAGCTATTTGTTTTTGTCTGAAAACAGGTGAATGAGATCTGTGTAACTGATTATTTAGAGTGAATTAAGTGCTAGACCATGATGAATCTGTGTGCCAGGAAACATGGTGATAGGGATTTGGAATTCCTGCCATATAGATCTGCGGCTCAAATAGTCCCTTCCTCACTCCCATCTCTGGTCTCTCCTGTTGGTAGCAGGAGAACAGAAACCCGGAAGGAAGCCAAGTTCCAAGGGACACCAGTCGCCTTCATCACTCATCGTTAGAGCAGCCAATTTCAGTTTTAGCTATGCCTCTGAAACACTTGAACCTGGTTCTGGCTTTTTCTCCTGCTTCATGGTGTAAGCAAATCAAAATACAGATTAAAAGCAGAGATGACACAAATACACAGAAAAATTATTTGAACAAGCAACTATTTGAAAAATTAGTTTCTAACATTAAATTAATAAGCTGATAGAGAAGTTATTATTCCACCACTTGTTAATACAAACAGGGTATAATTGGACCAAGAACTAGATTTGATTGTTTATATTATCACCATTCCTTCCCTCCCAGTATCAATTTCTGTAGTTACAGCCAGCAGTTACTGTCTAGCTAACTGAATGCTATCTGATGTCAAGCTAATGCAGCCTAAAACACACAGTTACCACACAAAGAACTTCATCTCTTCTTATCCACTCTCAGCACCTGAAGTGAGAAAAGCACTTGTAAATCACTACAGGTCAACAGAATGGGTATGGCTGGTTTGAGCTGTGACAATTCACTTTCAGAACTTTCTGAGACTTGTTCAAACACAAATAATTCAAGAAGGCAAATAAACATGCAAATCAACATGAGAAAAATGACAATGCCTCCTGCTGCTGCATCCAATAACTGTATTACAGTAAGACCATTGACATGTCATACAAACAAGTGTAACCATTCATATTTGTTGTATGCAGGCTTTGACTCTCTGTGACCCACTCTTATTTGACACAGTCTCTTAACTGTCTGATCTTAGAGCACAAAAATATTATGCACCCTGAATTCATCTTTACCCTTATTCTGATATTTAAGATTTGGCTGATGTATAAGACAAAGACGACAATAACCTCACCAACAATCTTGGCAGATTCTGGCTTTAATGCCTGATATCATATATTAAGTGTGTCTTGGTAATTGCTGGTCCTCGGCAAGTCATTTCTAAGAAGCCATTGTCCCCTATAAAGAAAATCAAGCCCTCATGGGACAGAAATGGATGCAAGATGAGGAGTATTTCCTGCAGTCCATTGGAAAGCCACCTTTGATCCACAAGAGTACTGTTTGATATTTTTTGTCTTGACAGAATTTAGGGATTCCTAAACCCACCACAGACATTTAAAAATAAAAAAAAAATAGCACAGCAAACAGGTATGTAGTCACATGTCTTTAGAGTGTTAGCTTGGTATCAGGCTAAGGTTACTTTTTAACTTTTTTTTTTCTGTCCTTTTTAATTTTTGACCAGTGGCTTCAAATATTTTCCAGCAAAAAGTTCTGACTATTCTAAAATTGTTGACCATAGTACGTTTTGAAATATTTCAACTAATGGTCAGGGTAATATTCTGATGAAGAGCAAAGAATGCAGTCTACAAGTCCAGGTTTACAGTGAGCCAGGATGCTACAACTCTGCTTATGATGTATCTGTCTGGTGCTACTGAATAAACACTTACCACAAATACAGCAGCAAAAGAAGCTACCTACACTTTTAACCAGCAATTAATAAAATCACTTTTGCATTCCTTTTTTTTCATTGAAGAAGGGAATAATCATATTACAAGCAGTATGAGAGTTTGTAGAGTACTTCCTTTTGGTCCTCATTTACTGTAGCAATGAGGAAGATTTTAGAGTGGGCAGAGGGTCAATAGCAGTAACAGCAGGAACAGATGCCTCCTCTGTCAGGGTTTTGCAGTCAAGTTAGAAAAGGGTAGGCCAGTCCCCCACAAATACTTTCAACACCTCGATATAACTGTCTATAACTAGTGGGATAGCACTGAAATATCATTTCAATATCTAATGTAAGCTAAATAGTAGCAGAAGGACTAACATTATTTTTAATTTCAGAAGTATCAGAAGTCTGTATTTGGTTACACATTTTTGATTTTTCAGTCTGGAAGGAAAAATACTTCAGGTAGGAGAAAGGAGAATAAAAGGGAGACATGTACATTGCATGTAGGTTGGCCATGTAATCTGAAAGAGTCAAAGATTTCCCACCATGAGGTTAATGTAAAAAAAACCACACAGACTGAACACAAAGACCAAAATTTAAGTGTTAAACCCTTCCTTCATCCCCTCCAACTCACTCTCCTCCCCACCACTTTTATCGCACAATTTACACATCTATTCATCTCCCCCAGTCCTCCACTTTGGGTCATTGCAGCACCCTTGTGACCCACTGCAGCTGGCGTCTCAAGCCATGATCCTGGACAGATCGAGCTGTGTTCCCCCATGTACCCTTTGTTGATGCTTCAGGATGTTAATAACAAAAATTTCAACCTGGTGTCTGCCGATTACAGAAAAACAACTAGAAGTTCGTAAACTGCTTCTTACTTAACTTTGGACACAGTTAGTTTCCCATTTCCAAAAAAATACTTTACAGTAGATGGGCTAAAGGAGGGAACATGTTTCTCCCAACAATGCAGAGTGTTTGCTGCTCTTTTAGTTCACTAACACATCACAAGTTCTAGAAAAGTTAGAGACAGCTAACTTACTCGTTTGGTTCCCTACTATCTTTTTATGTTCCAACATTGTTCTTTGACAACCACTGCTACAAATATAGGACCTTCATTCCACAGTTTTCAAGTCTGGGATGCAATACCTAAGTGTGCACATATAAGGAAAAAAAATAATTAATCTAGCAATATCTGGTTCTGCATGAGGAAAAGATGTTGGAAAGAAGTGAAACGAAAATCAAATGAAATTAACATTTTAACTCGAGCAAAAATCTTTTCCACAGCAATATGGTAAGGTAATTTCAGTTTTCCAATAGCTCAAAACAATGTATATTTAGGAACATTAGTGTATTGGTGATTAAGATGTTTAAAATTTCTGTGAGCGGTAAAAAAGACATTGAACAGCATTTTCAATTAGGAAGAAGAAAATTTATTTTAAGACTGAAGTGTTGAAAATATAATAAAGGTATCATTCTCTGCCTTTCATTAAATAATATCTGATCTGAATATGATTTCCTGTCTCTGTCCCCTTTGAACATTCTAAAAGAGTCAGATTTTGAAAAGAAGACTCTAGCCCTAAGTGTGGCCGACATACATGAGCATAACAGGATCTGTCTAACTACAAACACACACGGGTACACCCCTCAGTTTTTGTGAACACAGAAGTTAGATATGTTTAAAACTTCATGCACCCCAAGCTATAATATCAAGTTTTGCCAATATTTTTGTTCTTAACGTTTTAACAACAGATAGAAACTCCAGAAAAAAAGGTTGTTTTCTCCTTTGCCAAAAATTGCAAAATAAACAGTAAAAATCTACTTTGAAGAGTGTTTCAGAAACTATCTTTAGTGGCATGAAACCATCACCAACTCACACAACGATCATGGAAACACAGTTCTTATCTGATAATACTGAAGGAAATTGTGCTGTGTTTGTATATGCATTGATGGAAAGTGGGCAAACCTCTTATTTTTTAATAAACATTTTGCCTCATCATGGGTGTCTGGGTGGAATTTGCTTCTCGTTTTGATTTTCTTACTAACATAGAATTTTGGAAGTTTCAGCTGGATAATCTTGTTATATCAGGATCTTCACCCAAACACTTCACATGTCGTCAATGACTTTGTTTACGAGAGTCTTGTGGCTGGAATCAGTATCTGACTGCATATTTGACTAAATGTGCAGATGCAGACATCTAATTAACTGTAGTGTTTACCAGACATTTATACAGCCAAACCCTTCTCAGAAAGCTATCAAATGGTAACATGGGCTTTGCTTTGGCATAGAGCACAGTATTGCTCAGTGTTTGTTAAGACACAGCTAGTCTGTGAAACACAACCCTCTCTCTTAAGAACAGAGATGCTCCCAGTGAGAGCAGCTCCCTCCTGCAGGCACAGCCCACAGCTGGCAACCTGGCTGCCCTCAGACCAACCTGTCTACCTTTTTTCAGCCACACCATACAACAGCA
>NW_010268672.1:57751-71856 GCF_000690775.1 Eurypyga helias
GAAAATGGTGTGCTGGTGTGGAGCCAAATGCCTGGTGGAATCAGGTGAGCTCTCCCACACCTTAAATGTAGAATGCAGTATTCACACAGGAAGAGCAGATGGAAAATGTGTTCCATGGCCCTTCAGCCACCATGCCATGCTGGAGTTCCTCATGGCTGATGGCCTGTTGGAGTGCCAGAGCTGAGAAAAAAGCTGTCAAAGCACTGGTACAATGGCCTTTGATCATAGGAAATTAGAATTATCCAAAACAATGATCAATGACCTGATCAACCAAACAATGACCAGTGGACCTACTGAGTCCAAAGTCCTGGCAAGCAGAAAACTGGGTAACTATATCCCAGCTATCCAAATTCTCCAAACACTTTCCCTGAATATAGTTTTGTTATTTTTCATCTTAGCTAGTTGCATACTATGATGACAACATGTTTCATTGAGGAGGTGACAGAACTTTAATTGTGAACAGAGTAATTCAAATTCATATAGTTCTGCTTCTGTGCAATTAGAAGAATAAATAAATACACGTGTATTCTCTTCTCCTTCTTTGATGAAAGGCCCTACATAGGATTGTTATTCAGTGTTAAATACACAGATTAATTCTTTGAGAGATGTCAACAAACCTGAAATATCTGCAAAGTTGCCAGCTTGTTGAGAATAACAATGTTATCGCTGTGATAATGTTGCAGGCATCTTCCTAGCGCTCCTTCAGTGCACGTACAGCTGATATCAAAACAGGCCATTCTCCAGGTCCTAAGCCATTAAAATTACTTGCCACATAAATGATCATAGCAAAAGTGAACAACTGACCTTGTGCTCATCACCTCCTGTATCACCTACATGACATTATAACAGCTTCATTAAATGACCATAATGCCACCTCTAGTAATATCTAGGCATTTGCAAGGTTTTATTTTGAAATAGTAACAGCTCCGGAGTGAAATGGACTCTGACCTTCAAAGGTTGGTAAGTACCTTACTGCAATGAAAATCAAAGGAATCCAGGCCTGTCTCAGAAGATGTGTCATGCCCAGGGTGATGAGATCACATGACCGAGGACATATACATTTGTAATTCTGAAAAGGAGATTAAATGAACCTGGGGAACAACTCCTATCATTGTATTAAAAGGGAACTATACAACTAACTCTGTTCTCATCTTCCTCCTTTCCTTCTCTTAAACCAAATTGCTGAAGTAATAGTACATTTCTTAAAATGCTTGATTTCTCTTTTGTTGTCACCTTCACATAGGAAGAAAATGTCTTATGTACTTTGGCATAGCTATTTTTAAAGAATATCTGAAGAAATATATGAAAACAATGTGATAAAAAAGTGGTCTGTAGTTCAGTTTCTCTGTTGCTGTGATCACACTGGACCTACTAGGTAGGTCTGGTAAGCAGGTCTTTAACCTGACTTCAATCCTTGCAGCTGGTGCAACTCCTTCAGGGACTTGCCTACTGCCAAATCTTAGGAAGAACAAAAAGAATCCAGCTTACCTTGGCTTCCCAAGGGCTCCTCACAGTAAGTCCGAGCAGCCCACTGAGACATTCTGGTTTAAACTCCTTTGCCAGGCTACTGGTGTGAAGTGGACCGCCGAGAATGCCTCCAGACTTGACATACTGGGAGACCTGGCTCCTTGCAAAACTCTGCATTCACCATTCCTTTTTGAGAGGAGAAGGTGGAGGAAGGGAGATCAGCCACACCTGTGTGTCCTGTTGGCGTGGTGCCCATGGTACCTTGGAAGCGGTCCTGGATCCCATACAGTCAGACATGAAGAGAGATGTTACTTTCTTCCCTGCTTATTCCTTATAATACAGGAATTTAAACAAAACTCATTTTTGTTGCAAAGTATCTGATTAAAGTTTTCTTCCACTGCAGTGCAAAAACGTTGTAACACCGTGCCAGGTACCATATGTGCGATAACACACAGGAAGAAGAACTAGGTGATTTCCTTTCCTCAGGAAGAATGATACAGCCCTTTCAAATTAACAGCTGTATAAAATTAGGAAGGCCTTAAATGTCAGTGAAATGCAGGGCTTCCTTGCTGTTCTTGACCTTTTAGCTATCTTCACGCCACGAAACTTAAATAAAAGACTTCATTAAAAACTACCACAGCTATGACCTGCAGAAAATTAAGTTACTCTGTTTTGTTCAACAAATGGATCTCACAATCAGCAGCAAAAGCAAAAGTGGCTCAATGAAATAATGGTACGTATATGGTGCCTTAGGAAAAAAGTTGCTCTGGGAGAAAAGCTAATCAATTGATCAACCAAGAAATCAGGATGTTCTTCAGAAAGCAATTGTAGCTCCTTTACTAACAGCAGTGAACCATGGAAGAAAGGGACCCTTTAACTACCGCTTGTGAAGACATTAGGACAAAAATTGCGTCAATAGATAGATCCCTCCCCTGGGTTTCCATAGAGCTCTCTGTGTTCATCAATTACCAGCTGCTAATTGAGACGTGTACCTCTCTAGTCTAAAAAAGTTTATAACAATTCTATCAAAGCTCTCCCCTGCTGCTAGATCTCAGATGACCCCTGTGACTAAACATATTGCCTTGGAAAAAAATCGTTTTTGAAATGATCTACACTTACACTATCACAATTGTAATTATGTGTTTCTGATCTATAAATTGCCAAGAAGGTTTCTTTAACTGGAGTGATGTTATCTACAAATCTGCCAAACTTCCACATTTGTAAAATAAAGCAAATAAGTATTGCTTCTTACTCCTCAGGGGGAGGATTCCTCACATTCTGCTCCTGCTCCAGTGTGGGGTCCCTCACACTGGAGACAGTCCTCCATGAATTTCTTCAATGTGGTTCCTTCCCACAGGCTGCCGTTCATTAACTGCTCCGGCGTGGGTCCCTTCCATGGGGTGCTGTCCTTCAGGAACAGCCTGCTCTGGTGTGAGCTTCCCACAGAGCCAGGGGCTTCTTCAGGTGCAGCTGCCTGCTCCAGCATGGGGCACTCCCCAGGCTGCAGGTGGGTCTCTGCTCCCCCATGACCCTCCGCAGCTGCAGGGGCACAGCCTGCCCTCTCACCATGGGCTGCAGGGGAACCCCTGCTCTCGTGCACCTCCTCCCCACCTTTCTGACTGACCTGGGTGTCTGCCTGGCTGTCTCTCTCACACTCCACACCCCTCTCTGCTGCAGGTTTTTCTCCCCCTCTTAATTATGTTATCCCAGAGTCACTACCTACCACCATTGCTGATTGTCTTGGCCTTGGACAGAGGCAAGTTCCACTTGCAGCCAGGGAAGCTTCTAGAAGCTTCTCACAGTAGCCACCTCTGTCCCTCGCCCTCCTTCCCTGCTACCCAAACCCCTCACACAAACCCAATACAAGTATGAAAAGCACCAAATAGTAATACTTTTTTTTTATTTTGCAAACCCTTAAATGGTGAACTTACATATCTTCTTGCCTCAGCTCAGAGCCCTTGCTACAAACGGAGCCAGGCTGTGCAGTGTGGAAAGCTAAACCAGGAAAAGTTAAACTACTTCAGTAAAGTTGAAAATAATGTTCATGGCAGCGCTTAAAATCAGCAACCACTCTAGAAACTGTTCTAGCTGAGTTTGCAGAAGGTGCTGCAGGTATGGGCAACACAGATTCTGTATTCAAGTTTGTTGGGTAGCTTCTTTGTGAAAAAATAACAGTTCACCCTCATTAATGCATTTTAAGGTATTTAAGAGTTTAACTGAGGAATTTTTATTATTATTATTTTAGATTATATAATTTTGATTACTTTGATTTCTTTGATAGTTATAACATTTTTCTAGTGTTCTAAGTCCCAGCATGAACTGATTCATAGCTAGTTTATGAATCTGTTATTTCTGCATTCTCCTTTGGATTAAACATGCTTTTCCTGTTGTTGTGTTTCCTTTTATTTCCTCCTCACCTCTAATTGTCCTCTCTGTACTAGGCCATGAAACAGTAATCACAACTGAATCTCAGCTTTTGTTTCTCCAGGAAAACCACAATAAATTCTTTAAAATTGCTCTTCTTTATTGTTGTAGACCTGAGGTACTTCTGCTGCAGTACTGATTAATTTTTATGTGTTTTAGCAGAACAGTATATATTTTCACCCTTTCCTTCCATAACTTGTATTAAGTTCATTTAATACAGTCCCAAATGTCTTTTGGCATGGATCGTACTTTGCCCCTTTCAAGGTCTTCTTGGTAGCCCTCATTTGACCTGCTTTTGATTAACATATCCCAGTTCTCATTCTTGTTTGCAGCTGCTCAGTTTCCATTTTGCAACAGACATTCTTGTTCATCCCAAGTATAAGGCTTGTAGACCGTACTACTGAATTGCATTTATTTTCTTTTACTCCAGTACTAATAGCCATCCCATTCTTCCTGCAGGATTTTTGATCATCATATACTGATGATATCATCCACATTGGCATCAACATAGCCCATTAGTGCCTTTCTGCTGTTTAATAGGTTACACACAGCATTTACTGTTAGTTAGTTCATTTAAGTTAGTTAATTTTTCCTCTCTTCCTGGATTAAGCTATTCTTACTGTCAACCTCAATTAATATTTTATATAAAATTACTCAGCTACAAGAAGAAAACTTGAGGAAAGGCATAATCCACGTTCAATTATGGTTAGATTGCTCTCTTAAAATACAAGACACTAGGATTTACATTCATGTTTAGAAGTGATCAAAGAATTGGGATCTGAGTCTGCCTTTTTCAGGCTATTGGAATGGAGTATTTTTCCCCTTCTGATCCTATTTGTTTCAGGAAAAGTAAATTTACTTTTACATGTAAATTTAAATTTACATTTGTAAATTTATGGGGTTTGAATACTGAAGCTCATCTGCTCTCTTGGTAATTTTGTCTCTAAATTCCTTCCTAAATTTTTAATTCAGTAGAAATAGATCAAAATGTTCTCAATGAGATTTAATGTAGTGAAAGGAAAGACCTGTGTTTCATGATAAATCTGCGCCCCTTGTGTCTCTTGAAGCAAGTAAATGGAAACCATCTACTCAGAATGTAAAGTAAAATCTAGGAAACTCAGGCCCTAAATGATTAATACTAAACAATGACTTGAAAGCTGAGTAATTCACTTTTTTAACAGGGCCTGAAATTTGCATTGTAGCTACAATACATCTATTTTCATTCATCCAGCCATTATCCTAAGGCATATTGTGTCAACATTGCAGCCTATGTCTTTTAATTTCAGGTCATCAGACAAAAGGTCTAAGAGATTATTTAAACAAATGACCTCTTAATGTGTTTATCCTCTCCTTTAAACTCATTAGTTGGAGCAAATAGCAGTACTTCCTTCAGCTACAGGAGCAGGGATCTCCTCATAAAAACCAGTATAATAGAGGGAAGAACATTATATTTTTAATGGTTGCCACCGTTTTATTAGCGTGCCTGAAGACTGATATCAGGCTGATAGTTGACCTGGTCAAGGGTCTGACAGCAAGTTGATCAATGTGCTCTGCTCTGTGGAAAGTGTAAGATGGCACTGGCTGTAAAAAGACATTTCAGCATCAGCCTGCACATTTGTAAAGGTAATCCACAGCTTTCAGGCAGGAGTGGGGTTTTTTATGTTGTTGGGTTTGGTGTGGGTTTTGGTTTTTTTTTTTTTTAAATGAGTTATAATGGGGAGATAAAGATACACAAAAGACAGTCATTGAAAAGTGTGTTCCAAAAACACACAGCTTGAGAAAAATCTTGACAGCAGGAAAGTTTGAACAAAAAGGGGAAAAACAGGTTAGAAAGATTGTTTTCATCAGATCTGGGGAAATTTTTCAGATTTTTTTTTTTCAATATTTTAAATCATCAAATTAATGCTTTTCTCTCCCTCATAGAGCAGCTGACTTACTGCTAGCTTGGAACTAGGAGCATGGAATACCAGCAACCCTTTGCAATCTGTCATTCCCTAACCACAGGAGTTACTTCACATGCCATCAAAGGAGAGGTAACATTTAATCTAATCTTTAGCTGTTTGAATCTCTAGGGTTACATTTTATCATAAACTCTTATGTTTGAATTGGTTCTCTTCATTTGTCAGCTATAGGTTTGCTTCTCTAATTCTTAGCTGCGGCACTCTAAAATATGTACTTACTTTGCAATACTTACTGGAGAGGTTGTGCAGAGTTCAGCATTGTGGGAGAAATAATTATGTTCAGTATATATTTGCATTAATGAGATTGAGCTACTTTGTCATATGCTTGTGTTTAGAGAAAGAAAGAAAATAAGGAAATTATCTGAACATTCATATATAATTTGCTATCAGAGGACATATTGGGCTCTCTCTATAAAGAATTCGTAAAACCAAGTACTGAAAAGAAACTGAGTTTAATATTTCCCTGGTATGGTCTCAGGGAATTGGGACGTGTTATTCTATACATTTATATAAAATATAATCAGATGCATGAGAGGTGTTTGGGGAGTGAGAATCTTAAATACTTTTTGAGGTGCTTTGAAACTAATATGGCTAACATGAAACCCTCATGAATAATGCCTGGCTGGGTCAGTGAGCTAATAGTGCCAGCAATCAAGTATTTGCCAGTTGGTGTTTTACTGTATTCCTTCCCCAAATGTGCCATATGTCCCAATCCAAGCAAAACAAGCCAGACCTCTTAGCTCTAGAATATTACCAATTCAATACAAGGATGTTCAGCTACTCTGCTTTGCAAAATAAAAAATCATATTAACAGAAATAGACTGATTTGAGAAGGAAATCTCAAGTAATTTCATAGGATTAGTTGCACTTTCCTTCTATGATTAATTCTGCATTACAAATTAAACGAGGACATTGTGTGGAAACTCCTAAAAATACAATGGGTTTGCTCTTCTCTTGCAGTGAGGTGTGCAGCACTGGTAGCCAAGTGACCAAGTCTGTTTCTTCAGCCAAGTGGCCAGAAACAGCTCTCTGCACATTGTGAGAGCCATCAGCCAAGCCCAGAGCACAGGGCATAGTTTAGTAGTACTTATGCACATTCCCAAGATTTAGCAGCCTCACCTCCAAATTCAAGATTAGTAGTCAAGGAAAATCAGACAATGCCACAGGTACTTATCATAGCCTCTTTTCTTGAGAATCAAGAATCTCTTGGAATTAAATGGTCAGTCTGGGAGATAAAAGGTTTGGTGTGCAATGTATAGTCATGCCACTGTAAATATATACCAGCTTTTCCAAGGATTTAGCTCCAGACATTTGTGAATGCCACAGTCTGTAACTTGACTGGAGGAAGTCAACAGTATCTTATCACTGACTTCTGATTGACGTCTCATGGATGTGAGATCAGTTCTAACTTAGTAACCACCACACAATTTGATCATTTATCGTTGTATATATTTCTGTGCCTTACAATACAGAATGTATTGCTTCTGAATGCAACCATTGTGATATACCCTTAGGTCATCATTGCAGACAATTTGGAAACCATTTTCTGTCTGTTTGCCAATTGAGAAAGTTTTAAAAAGATACTGAATTTCTAATATCAAAGCAAAATACAGTTCATTGATCTTTAAATGCATATTAAAACCCTTTTTTTTGAAATTTATCTAGCCTGTTACAGGCTCTATCATTTATTGTAATATCTATCTTAATTGGTCTTTTCCCAGATTTAATAGATGCACAGAGGCCCCTTGCAAAAATTACTCTGTTTCTCACTGGCTTTTTATGTCAATTGTTAATGTAAAATCTTGTACTTTTGTGGTTTTACTTTTAATTATTTATTTATTTTTAACCAAGGAGTACGCCTTTCACATTTCCTGGTTTTTCTTACAATTGTGTCAAATTAACACAAGTCATAGAGAATCTGTACAGTGTACTGATTCAAATGTCTTTTGCCACATACATAACTCCCCACAACAAAATTCTTTCACTGCTGGATATTTTTATAACAGGCTTCACATATATGATAGTTCTTCTTTATATATCATGGCATTCAAACCTCTTTGGGTGTTTTCTTACTCGTCACATGGTCTGTCTTGAACAGCTCAAGGGTCTGCATGAAGATACAAAGAGAAAAGTCATTACTCAGACTGAAACTGAAGGTTAGAAATGCACAGAAATCCTCTGGGCTTTATGTCCTATGGTCTTAAATCTTACACAACATCTTGAGGACAGCTGGTACCATACCAGCTTGGTAGTATTTATACTGTCTAGGAAAAAAAAAACCAAACACACCATCATGAAGAAAAACATTTCGGAGTCAATTATGATTTACTCTGCTGTTTCTTAAGTCTGCCTTAAAAAAAAGCAGACTTCCATAAATTATCTTGGCCAAGACTGCCCTATTTTTTAATCTGCCAAAGTCTTTCCTATAAATTGCAGAAGCTGAGCAATCTCTGTTGGCACTGCTTTCTTGGCCACTACAGACACTGCATTTCTCTCAAATTAAGGATTTGCCCTGTCAGAGTCTTTGAAGATTAAGCAATCCCAAATCAGTTTTGGGAAAAGGAAGATGGAAAGATCCCCTTTTCAGAAGCAAGGAATGAGAAAAGAAAAAAGCATTCTAAGTTTTATTCTTTATTCCTCTTAGCACTTCTTCGGCCAATTCAGTAGGGTCTGCAGTCTCGGTGGAGGAGGGCAAACTAAGGCACCTTCCCAGTACTGTCAAAGAACTGGACTAACATGAGGATACAACAATAAAAATTAAAACTAGTGTCAAGGTTTGAAATACAGGACTTCTACAAAGACATTTGTAGGTGTTTTGGGATATGTTTAAGAAGTGACTTCTACTGCACTGGGACAAAACAACAGTGCTGCTGTGTTTTCCGAACCATACCAAAGTTTTTATATCAACCCTCAGAAAATAAACACTGGGTATTAATGATGGGCAGGAGAGAACAGATTCTTTTTGCCAGTTTCATTTCCATAAAAGATGAAGGAGGAGTGGATAAAGGAAGGCAAAGTGGTGCCCAAGATCAACGGTGTCTTCTTGAGGAACATGTGACACTGCATGAAAGCCTTCATGGAGGCAGAGGCAAGAAAATGGGTAACAAATGATGACGCTAGCAGGAAGTCCCCAGATTCACTTTTTATACCAATCCTGGTTTTGATAAAAGTATTGTTTCAACACTGATGAATTCCAATTTTAGTCCAGTGCAGTCATCCATGGAATATACAAAAGATGGGTTACTTTTGGTTTGTTTAATTAATTAAGCAAGCAAACAAACAAACCAAAACTAAAAGTTGTTTTAGAAATAAACCTATCACAAAAAAATTTTCTTATCTTCATCCACATTTTTAAAGCTTCCTTAAAAGTATCACCTTTCAATATTCTGCCCAGTTCTGCTGTATTATCATCAGTTACTCACACTCTGGCAGGAGTTACATTAGCATGGCTCCACATCCTTTCAGATTACTCTATCAGCAGTTGCAGCCTTTGTGCCTTGACGGTTCATATCAGTTCATGCCTAATGATTTTTTTACTTCCTCAGGCCTGAAACCTTCCCACACTGATAAATAATGCATTTCTTTTCATTTCATATTTTTGGTGCTGTAGTTGATCACAAAACTCTTCGTAATATAGTTGGTTCTCTCTCCATCTCCATGGGCATGATTTCCTTGCAGAGACAAGTGAGATTATGTCAGATTTCAGAGGGCAGAAATAAAAAGAGGATACATATTCCTCTAGACAAAGGAGCAGTAGCAAAACAGAAACTACCCAAATAAGACTTCAGCTATGCAGTGAGCTTCCTGAAGCTGAACTCTCTTAAGCCTTAGCTGCATGATGCTGCTTTGAACACTGTTCATTTCTGGGTGTAAGGATGTGTCCTAATGTCAGATCCTAAGCAACTGAGGTCCTTTATAGGTGATACATTCAAGTGCACACACCAGATTTTGAACTCCAAGAGAAAGAGAAAGGTTGTCTAAAACCTTTACATTTATCTAAAGCCTCCAATACAACCATGAAAACTGTACCAAAAAACCTTTCTAGAACTGTAGCTAGTTGATTTGGTTCCAAACTTGGCATACAGAGCTTTGTGAACATTTATGTATGTTTTAACAAAAGCATTGATGAGTCCATGTTGCAGAGTAACTTTGCATCAAATAAATGTACATCTGAAAAATAATATTGTGCTCATCTACACTACACAATTAATCTAACAACAGAACATAAAAGACTAAAAGTGAGCCAGTCTGAAGATAAGTTTTTACTCTGATTGTGACAGGGAAGAGGGAACACCAATTCCTCTCCTTAACAGGAACCATGATTGCTAGTGGAGTTGCACTCCCCCTTCAAATGGATCTACTGTTTGGTTTTCTGAAGGAAAGGGAGGAAAGAAAGAAAGACTAGCTACCTTTACTGCTTTGCACAAGCGCCATTACTATTCCTTCATTTTGTTTTCATATCAAGATTACAGACTCATGTTCTCTACTTGACCCTAATATCACTTGAGGTCTCCTTATCTTTCTTCTAATACTTCACATGAAGTATAGAGAGTTACATCCTAAAAAGGTGTGGATGCCCTTGTTCAATGTATTGGATTTTTCAAATAGGGAAGACTAATGAGTTTTTCCACCTACCTTGTTACATACTGAAAAATAATATATGAAAGAAACTTATACAACCCGTCTCTGCTACAGTGAGTCAGTATGAAGTATGAAGTTACTTGGTATCACTCCATACAAAGGATATGGCTGTCTAGAATGAAGAGCATTACTGCTGGCTTTTAAATGGTTATTTCAGAAAATAATATTCTGTATCTGTCAAGCATGCATTGCAAATAGACCAGAAAGAGAATACTGCACTTGTAGGTCAGGAGTTCAGCTCCCACCTCTGCAGGAAGTGACAAAGTCCCAGGTCAAAAGGACTGTCTGTACATGTAAATTATGTTTAAACAGAATCTTAAGAATAAATTTGAATTTGCATTGCTCAAAACTCTCACACATCTGGTATCTTTACTCTGTGGCACCATCATAGCGTCAGTGCTAAAATTCCCAGGCACCCTAAGATCTGTATCCTTTTGTTCCAGAAGTGCTGGCATCTTGGCACCTTTTCAAACCCTTGGACCCACCATGAAGGTGGGAGGTTCACCCATATAACCATGCAGGACAGTTTGAGGACAGCACTCTTGGGAGCATCTCATGGAGCTTGTACAAAACACAGCAGTAGCATCTTTCTTTTACTGTGGTGCTTCACAGAATGACGGGTGGGCCTTAAGGAAGCTTGACATTCAAACCCCTTCTCAGCTTCAAGGTGACTCTCACTGCCAAGGAGAGATGGTCCATACAATAGCTTAATGATGTATTTATTTGAGTTTGTGGACTGTGACATTCTTCCTTCCAAATATTCTTCAAATATATACTGTACATCACTAGATAAAATATTTGACTGTTGCAGCCCCATGAAGTTTCTCATGACACAGGGTTGAAGTGAGTGATTGGCAGTTGCATCAGTTTGGAGCAAGCCATAGACCCTTGAGGTATTTTCCTGGGAGATGGGGCTCAGTCAAGCTTCAAGGGCAGCTGAGCAAAGTGAATCCCAGTCTCCCTCTGCCTGTGCAAGGGGAAGTTAGTGGAGACTCCTCTTCCCCTGTGTTTGAATGCAGAAAGACTGTCTCTTTCCTTCATCTATGTTGGATTTGGTTTTTGGGTTTGGTTTGTGGTTGGGTTGGTTTTTTTTTTTTTTGAATGAACAGGATCGGGCATATAGGTGATCTGAATAGGGTATGTACACCTGAAGATGGAAAGGACTGATATCCATCCCTGTTCCCCAGGGTAGCTGATGGTTGATTTAGCATCCCCCTCCTGAGTCATTCTGGATTCCCCGCAGGGACATGTCCCTCGATTGCTTTGGCAGGGAGAGAGTGGTGAAACAGAAGAGTGTGTTTGACTGAGGGAGTCAAGGGCCCTCCCAGTCAAACCTGGCAGCACACAGTGAGGAGGCAGCACTCTCATCTTCTCATTGATGTAGGTCAGAAAGCTGTTCAGCCTCACATCCCCAGGAGAGAAAGGCCACCTGTGGCTTCTGAAATGCAAAGCATCATGCCTTGTTGCTCTTACAGGCCCAGGCACAGATATCCTGGATCTGTCCACTCACAAAAAACAGGACATCCAAGAAGGGAGGGCCTCAGGATGAAGCAGGATTATGAAATATGCAATGTGACATTTTATTTCATCCACACTGTTTTTGTGAACAACTGTATGAAAGTGATGGTGACATTGGTTTCAAAAAGATTATCAATGTGATTATACTGACTAGAGAATTAATTAATCACTGACATTTGTCAAAAAAATGTCATTGAAATTCTATTACTTCATTATTAGCATAATGAAGAGATTGTGTTTGCCCTCTCTGGCAATCAATCAAGCATCTGGGATGTACTGCAGTGTCAAGGAACTAAACTTAAAACCAGAAGACATTTGATTTTGAAAACAGGTTATTTTGCTTGTTTGATGGGTGCCACACACTATTTTTCAACAGTTGAGTATTTATTTGTGTCTTTCAGATGATAACGGATAAAAGTCAAAGGATCACAGATGGCAAAGCGAAACGGCTTACCTACATTAAGGGATTAATTTGAACTAGAGATACTTACGGTGAAACTAGTAATTTCCTCCATGACTTTTTATCAGTAGATCTGAGAGTGTTTTAGTACAGAGATCAGTATCATTATTCTTGTTTATCAGTGGCAGAAGTGACAAGAGAAGTGAAATGATGTGCCTTTAGACAAGCAGCAAAGCCAAGACCTGAAATCAGCCCTCCTGAGTTCACTGTTCTATTGGCCAAGTAAACTGTGTTCATTAAACTAGTCTTGACTTCAACGACTTTTTCAAAATTAAGGGATGAATTTGACTCTCACTCATTACTGAAGCAAAAATTATTGAGTTAATCACAGCATACAGCAACATAAGCATAGAAAATAGTATATCACGAACTTGCTGCTAGACTGCTGGCAAAGCTAAAAATACCTGCAGTCAGAAGCAAGACAGAATCAGCAGGGTAATTTGTTTGCTTGCTATCTGGATGCAGACACGGTTACCATCTGCTGCTCCCTCGCTACTTGAAGCATTACCTCATGTACTGAAGGTGTAATCGGTCAGAAAGTCCTACAACTCACGGTCAGTATTTGCTTCATCTGCTGAATGGCAAACAGCACGGTTGAAACTATTGAACACCATTCCCTGAATATCCAATTGGAACTGTTTTGCAAATATGAAGTTTTTAGCAGGACATTATAATTTTTCACACAGCAGTAGGTTATGCTTCATTGTGAGGTTTTTCTGGTCCCTCAGGTGCATGAAAATTCAGTGAAAACTTGAACAGAAAATAACAGCTGGAGGTCCTCTACCAAGAGTCTCGGGATGAGTGTGACTAGTTGTGTTACAGGGCTGTTGGCTCTTTTTCCAAGCTATGGCAACTGTGATGGCAATAAAGATTTATAGTTTATATATGTTTTTGCTTCAACTGCTATATTGAGTTGTAATTCAGGTGGTGGGGAGGCTGATGAACATCATCTTACCAACAGATTAAATTTTAGACCTGGACTTATTTTGCATTAAAATCAGATAATTTGTGACTCAGAATGGCTGAAAAGGGGAAACTCCCAGCTTTCTTTTAGGGCAGAGAGTAACAAGCTTCTAGTAGCGGAACGGTCCACATGATTCAAACTTAAGCTTCAAAATATGCATATATGTGTATAGGTACATATTCTATGTAAGATGTAATATGCAGAAAGAAAAAAACACTGCTACAACATTAAGAGGAATTTTGTTTGTTTCTTTCTGAGGTACATTGATTTGTTTGCATTTTTAAAATATATTTTCTCTTAAGACTTTTGCAAAGCTTTCTGAAGCTTTTTGTATATAGGAAAAATATATAGGACCTTCTGGATTATTTTGTACAAAATTCATGTCTTTATTCCAGCTTTACCCATTTGAAATGAGGGAAATAATACTGTTCTTGTTTGCAGAGTGTATCTGTGTGTGTGTACGTATCTGCTAAGGTTTGTACCACAGGAATACCAACATTACTGACTCACAGCTTTACCAGTTCTGGGTATACATGCATTCCTGTCTCACACTGGCAGAAACATATCACATTGTGTTAATGTATCTGCTGACATACATTCACAGAATCACAGAATCACAGAATCACAGAATGGTTTGGGTTGGAAGGGACCTTAAAGACCATCTAGTTCC
>NW_010268672.1:71914-93399 GCF_000690775.1 Eurypyga helias
CCAGGGATGGGGCATCCACAGCTTCTCTGGCCAACCTGTTCCAGTGCCCCACCACCCACTCTGGGAAGAACTTCTTCCTGATGTGCAATCTAAATCTACCCTTCGTAAGATTTGCCATGTCAAACAGAAGTTAATATGCTCCATCTTGCTGTTATTACAGCAAATGTTATTTTCTCCTAGTTTCAGTGGCAACAATGTAACCTTGAAAAACCACCCCTGCCATTTGCCATGACTATCAGCTCTACTGTCACCAAACCAGACTCCATGACAGCTAATATGCCGTGGCTCCTGCCCTTGTAAGTAGAATGCAGTACTAAGTAAAGCATGCCTGCACAAAAAATCTCTGTGAAGAGATTACTACAACTCCATGGCTAAGCAGGCACTAGCCGGGAAAAGCTGGTACAAATCCTGTATGATGGCCATGCATGCATTCAGGCAGAAAACAGAGCCCAGGCAGCAATCCTGGGGATTTCAAGCTCCATTTCAGCAGCTCCCGGTAGTAGGGATCTTCAGGCAGCTTTGGTGGACGCCAGCACTGGCTCTCACTGAAGAAGGCTCACAGCCGCTGCAGCAGCCCTGGCTGAGCACCTCCTAAAGCAGCGCCTTGGCCAGTCCTACCAGTCGCGTGGGCAGCAGGTACGGCAGCCGGCATGGTGTGTCCCAGAGCAATTCAGGGCAGCCTGGCAAATTATGACTGTCAGCAGGATGATTACTACTGCAGAGTGATGTGTTGGATACTTATCAGCCCTCATTTCCTTGTGTAGCCTCTCTGCTGATTCCCAGTTGTGCTCATTCTGGCTCTTGACCTGATATCTGATGCACATCATCCCCTCTCCTCACGGTCTTTTTGCCCTTCCTCTTCTATGAGCACAGGCAGGGCTTAACCGTTGACAGAGTTTCCCAAGTTGCTTTAGGCTTGTTTTCACTTCTGCATTTTCAATGTAAACATAGGTCATGGTAGCCTGGCACTGAAGAGGATTTTGTAATACATTTTACCACTTCAAACTTCCATCAGGAAACATAAGTCTGTACTGCAGAAGCTGATGTGAGGAAAGGATGAGGTGTAGGCCAAAAAAAAAAAAAAAGAATTATAATAGTAGAGTAAATATTATTAAAGTGTTTCATACTTGGTTAAACTTTCCTTTGAACCACAACTTTGTGTTTCAATTATAAGCCACAGAAAATTATTTTTGTAATGTATTTTAAAGCAAATAAGTAAGGAAATAAGCTTTGGAGGTCAGGTCAGCACAATGAAGTCAGGAAGAAATAGTCTTTTTGTACTTCAAACGCGTCATGGAAGACAGTTCATTTCCTATTCAACAGAGTCCAAGTTTTGGAGCTTTTATTTTTTACAAAATAAAATTTCATGTCTTAAAAAATTACATTCCAAACCAGAGTAAACATAGCAGTGATAAAAGTGAAGGTGGAATGTTCAGCATGATGCAGGCCAAAGTTAACTACCCACTTACTGGAAGGTGAGCAAAGTTCCTTGTGGGTACACTGCAGATACTCTGTGGCTATCATCACTGCAATCCTACATCCTTCTTTAACCCCAGCTTCCTCTCCTACCGAACGGTCAGTGGTCTTGGTATCTTGAACTATGAAGATCAATGCTATGTTCAGAGGAGATTATAAATCTGTGTCAGCAGAGACTCTAAGCGTCTCCTTGTGAGCCACTTCCCCACTCCTACAAATGGTGCTTAAAATTTTTATTTCATATGCCATTTTTTAAAAATATATGGGTTTGTACTCATATATGGGATTTAGCATTAGTGTTATTGATATTAGGCTTCATGCTGCAGTATACCTACTTTAGAAAATCATTGGGAAGACACTGCTGCCATCAGGAATGGTCATGAAATACATTTTCCAAGACTCAGCTCTCCAATGGGTCCCCAAAACTATTCTTCAGCTCCTGTGGTGTTTGGCTGCTTCTCACATAACTCCCATGAAATCCAGCCATCCTCTCACTGCACTGGATGCAACATCTGCAGCTCCTCACACAGCTTCCTACCATGTCTGGCAGCTTCCTCCGTCACATCTGGTAGTTTCTCATGTCCTGCTCGCTCAGCTCAGCCTCTGGCCCATCTCCATTGGTGCACTGTCCGTGGTGGCATGCCTTGCCAGCTGCCATGCCTCCCTGTGCCCACCAGCCACCTGAGGGACTCAGGCATGGGTTAGCTCATCAGTTACAGCTGTTTTCTGCAGGCAAAAACATGCTTGGCTTTGGAAGTTTTCTCCCACACTTGGCTTTGACATACTGGTTCTCACACCCAAATTTCAAGAGATGCAGAAGGAGGAGGATGGGAAGGAGGGATCAAGATAGCACTAAATGTTCTTGCTATTGGCTGAAAATCTTGCCTTTCTGCTTAACCCAGTGTTGTGGTTATTCAGAAGTAAGGAAATGATGTTATCTTCGGTTTTGTGTCATCAGTCTTGAAATTATTTCTGAGGTATCAGCACGTTACACTGGAACACTTCTAGAGAGATATTCCTCTGAAGATCAGATAGGGTTGGCCCAAAACCTGGGGGCCTTTTCCTTCAAAATTTACACTCTAAGCAAGATGTTCAAACACCCAGCTTTAAAAGACGATATCACAAATAATGTTTTTGTTTCTTTTTATTTTTGTGCTTATTACTCTCCTTTGATATTTTTCATAAGATGTTTCTACATTATTTTCCCACACCTCATTAAACTGTTTCTAAAGCTTGTGAAGCTTTATTTTGCTTTGTGAGCAATCACAAACTTGCAAATTCTCAAAGCTGCTTTTCAGAAACCTCTGTTCTTTAGCTTCCTTCAGCTTTTCTTTTTGTTAATGGCTTGTGGGTTTATTCACACCTTTATAGAAAAATATAACCCATGCCATGCTCTAAAAATTGAGACAGACGTATTAATTTAGTATCAATGCAGCTTTTTTCTTGCCACAAAATCTGAGCTTCTATCTGGAAAAAAATTTAAGTATCCACCCTGTGATGGAAAGACTTGCCAAAAATTAACAGTGACTTGATATATGATTCTTTTCTTTTTCTCTATGTAGTGTGAAGGATCATTTTCAAAGTCACTCTATGCTTCTCAGGTAGTCTTTACTAAATGTGGCAGGCTACTTTAGGGTTTTCAAACTCTATTCTTGGATGTAACAGTGACATTTAGGCTTCATTCATACGTGTAATATGCTAAGTCTATATTTCAGAAAATTATCTGCTATTCTAGAAACAAATAGGGATCATTTTAACCATCTCTAACTTCTTATCTTAGTTATCTTTTTTTTCTCCCATGTATAGCACACTCATTGCAAGAAAAAGATAAGCTACTTTGACTATTTTATACTGTGGAGAAAAAAAAAGAAAAAGGCTTTTAGTTAGGCCAAGAATACAGGTGGCATTTTCCCTCATTTTCTCTTCTCAGAGAGTTAAGTGTTCAGCTCTTTCAGGGCAGACTTTTTTCCCCCAGAACTGCTTTAAAAAAAATCCCACTCTGAAGAATTTCATGGCTGTGTGAACCAGAGGACCAAAGTGGTGTTTATGATTAAGATCTCCCTATATGCCCATAAAATAAATAGCAGAAATAAAACATCTAAAAAGGCTACACGTGCCAATGTAGAAGTATTACTATAGGTGGAAATACAGAATTCATTGACATGTTTTTATTATATATCTTTTGAGGTATTTTCAGAAAGCTCACACCAAAATCTCATTTCTGTCTGCCATAGGACAAAAGGACCTCATTACTTTTGGAAGAAAAGTATTTTTTGATCATTCAAAACAGAAAGGTCAAAAATACAACACAGCAATGCTCTTAAGTAGTGATGTGCCTTGGCAAGGCAGCACTGACATATTGCTGTTGCCTGTAAAGTCTCCATTGACTCGACACAGATGCTCCTGGGACTTTTGACTCTTTCTTTGTCACCAAGCTGTAGCCAGGGGCTGGGCTTTGGGTAGTCAAACTGATTTATCTGATCTACCAGTTTGTGGAGTGGCATGAAAGTCCCAAACCTCCATGCTCCTGTCCATTTGCCTTCCTTAATGAGATAAAGTTTACAGCAAGAATCAGTTCATCTTCTCCTTCTCTGTGAGGAATCCAGTGCATCTTTGAATGTGATAAACTCTATATATAACACACCAGCCACTTAGAGGTATTTATCTTCTCTTTAGTTTCTTAATAATCTTGTAGAGCAATCATGTTTCTGATGATTAATGCCTGAAATTTAAATTTTTCTCTGTACTTTGAATCTGGACAGGTCCCAGTGTTGATAGACTCTCCCACTGCAAGTTTCTAGATCTTCACCTCCTCAGACTATATGCAATTACTTTATTTGTTTAACTTGTTATAAGAAGGGACATTCACACGGATTTCAGGGTGGGAACAGATTGTTTTATAAACACAGCTTCACAATTTTTCTTAACCTTCTGTCTCTTCCTTTCTGTTTTTCCACTATACCTTTTAAAATAAGGACCGGTTTGCAGCTCATAGGCTCCCCAGTGATCTTCAGTTAAATCATAAGCCTGCTTTTCTGCCTTAAGTCTGCTGCTGAGGCACAAGTTAAACACTGTCTTTTGCTGCATGGGTGAAAGACAAAAATATGAACTTCAAACCAGAAGGTTCAAAGATAATACAAACACCACTGATCTTTATAAAAGGTAAAGGGAATTAAAATCAAAAATAGTTTCCTCATAAAACAATAAGGATATACCAAGGATTTAAACTTGACATATCCCTTAAAGACAGAAGTCTCTGCAAATTACAACAAGGCTTTATTTCTCTATTATCCAGTAAAGAAATATCTATCTAAAAGATGGCCTATATTGACTCTCCAGTCATAGCCAAGTGTCCCTTTCAGTTTGACAGAATAGTTGTTGAGCTGAATGGCATGAAAAAGTTCTGATTTCTAAGTGTCCATGTAATTCTGTGCGGATAAAAAATTCAGAATAAAAAAATTTTTTAAAAAACACAAACGAGCACATAAAATGAAATATTTTTTCTTTATAGTATTTTGATCCTTATATATTTATAATATATAGTCATGTATTTGTTCTTGAGAGCCTTTGGGTCTTTATAGCCTTTTGTGGACAGAAAGCTGTGGGTACAGTTGAATTGCAGAGCAGTCTGAACATCAGAATAAAGAAGCCTGGCATTTGTTGAATATCAACAGAAGCTCCATCCAGCATTTAAGTTTTCAAGTCCAAAATGTGTTCATGTCAATTTAGACTTACTTTGTGGTCTCATTCTTTTTTTTTTTTTTAATAGATCCATTAATATTACATTTCCCTATTCTAATTACTGAAATCTCATTTCTATTCCTATTGAGTTGAACAGTAATTTTCCCATCAGATTTAATGGTGCAGTACAAGAATACAGCTCCTCATCTGAATTAAGTCCCCTGATTCAACAGCTTTTATAAATTTATGTGGGTCAGGTATGATAGACACAACACATACAAGTTGCTGGAGTCACTTATTATTTTCCTAATGGTGCTGCATTTTTTGTGTGTTACTGCTCAGGAGTTGTTCCACAAACTTAATTAACAAAGGTTTTCTGTGACTACTTTGTGGCACCTTTTCAGGCCCTGAGTTACTTTAGAAACAAAAAACCAAACATAACCATTCTATTTAAAGACTTTTTTTTTTTTTTTTAATCTTCAATATGTCAATTTTGGTACTTAACATACAGATAGTTTGCTGGATGTCAATGAACATACACATTTTAAATGTGGTTACTGTGAAGCATATACCTTCAAGCATTCTCATACCTTAGTATTTGGGCCTGGTATGCAACAATGTCAAATAAAGTCTACGACATGCTGAGGGCACCATTCGTTTTCACAGAATCTTAGAACTGAAATTACACATACTAGTTATATATATATATATATCTCAATATTCTCAATATTTTTGGTGACAGTCTATGATTAAAAACTCATGTGTACCTATGGGCATTCTTAAAGTCGTCTTTTTAGTCAGAACGATAAAGTTGCCACATGTCTATTTTCATAGACATTCTTACTATGTTCTTTATGAACATGGTGCTCTTACTTAACAGAAGGCAGAGGAGGAACAGGTGAGAAAGGCACACATCATCCAGGAAGCATGTATGCACGCAGAGATGTCTAAAAGACATAATGGTGTTCAGTAGCTAAAGACTTGCAAGCCTTATTTTGCTGAAACCAAAAATCAATTGATTTAAAAAAAAAAAACAAAACACTAAAAATTTTTAAGATAGTCCTTGAAAGAGAAAGTAGTTTTGTAGGGAGTATGTAATTATCCACGTTAAAGAAATACAAACAGAACAGGTTTTCAGAAAGAAACCCCTGACATTCCATGCTGATATCAAAGATTGACAACAGATATTGCCATCAGTCTGTAATTATCAGAGGTTAAGTTACAATCTCCCAGGGAAGAGGTTTCTCCACAGTGATAAAGAGGCACATTCTGTCTTCTGCTTTCTGAAGCACCACGTACTGGCAACCTTCAGAAAGTTAAACTACTGGGTGGACAAGGCTGGTCCTTGATCATATGATGGTTTCTGATCCAGTATGGGAATTCTAACTTGGTCTCTGACAGTGCAGATACATAATAAATTAGTATCTCAAGACCATAGTCTCACGCTATTCATAGAAATCTAAAATGATTCTACGAATGTAAGCAAGACTGAACTGTGCCTCTTATTTTTGCCTCACTTTCTTCAGTGTATTTCATTTTAACACTCCTTTATAACATATAGGAAAAGAAACACTCCATCCATTTCTTTACTCAGAGTCCTTTCCAGGCCCCATACCTTTGCTCCGATTTTCACAGCAGCAGATGATTTTTCCTTCTGACCAGATTACCCAACTGGTTGTCTGTTCCATCAGGTAAGGAGGTACAGGACCAGCTGCCTGCAGCTGGGCTTTTCTCACCAGTCCCCATGGAAAACCTCTGCTCCCAGACACAGCAACACATGAAGAGGTGCATGCACAACCGTAAATGAGAACTAAAAGCATGATGCACTGAATAATAGCTTAAAACACGCTGTGCCTTTCTCAAGGAACGTGAGAAAAAACATGCCTTTGAGTGATGGATGAAGAACTGCAGTGTTTCAGTGCCTTCTTGTGCTGATGCCTGGAAGTGCAGGTAAGTGGAAACGAGATGAATTTCATTCTCCTCAGATGTAATAAGGGAACAAATTCCTGATGTATTTTTCAGCTCTTTGCTAATAATGTCCAATAACAATCTAAATTTCTCAGAGAGAAAGATTTTTTCCCTTCAGTGACAGAAAAGCAGTTTAACTCAGTAAACGGCCACTGTAATAGCTGTGGCTCAAAAAAAATATCTCTCATATTAAAAATTTATGTGCTGGGAAAAAGTGTTGCCTGGGAAGGTGTGACGCTAGGGGAATTAATGTCCCTCAGGCCCCACAAGTGCCTCTCTCTGACTTGTATCCACAGAAAGTCAGTCACATTGAAAAGTCTCCCTATGTTGTGCCCAGGATATTCAGGTCAGGCTGGCAAGCCACGTGCTTTTCAGCTAAGGCCACTACTGTTTCATGAAGGAGGCAGGCAAGGATTGTGCCTTCCACCACCTAGATCCATACTCTGCTTGCCTCCTCCACTCTCAGTACAGTCACAGTTTTACTGGCAGTGGGCAAGAAAGAACAGTGTAAGCCCAGCAAGGAAAGAAGCCAGTCAGTCTTATGAATAAAATCTAGGCAAGCCTCGTGCCCATGTAATCATGTGAGGGGAGAAAGATGGAAGTGAGTTACAAGTAGTAAGCAAAGAGGAGTTGAACTGAATGTACAGTCTCCAAAAAGCAGCAGTCAGCACCATTTCCCTCAATAGGCTCAGGATGCAGCACTTCATCCTCTCCTCTAGGCATAGCTGTGAAGACTACTGGCCCAGTTCCCTACTCCCAGAGCATAAACAACGGACACAAGGGCAAAACTCCTTTAGATCCAGCTTCTTTTTACCTGTCTAGATAATTGGGAAATGCAGAAAAGTTAAAGTTTTGCAGGGTCATGTTTTCATTGAAATATGAGACTAATCATCCCTTTCCTCAAATCTCTACCTTCTGGGTCACACTATCCAGCCAGGTTTTACTCCTGGTTGCATAGAAAAGCTCAGACTTATGGTCAAAAGGCTGAAGAAACAGAAGGTAAATAAGATTACCAAATTCATTATTTTACTAAGCCATCTTGAATTTTTCAAGCTACACATCAAGCGTGTCACTGTTTGAGAATTGTTTACAGTTTTTAGAATTAATTTTCTGCCTCTCTTTCTTATGATGGGATTTTCCATTTTATCCTGAAATATGCTGCAGGGCAGAATAGTGATGTTAAGATGACCTACCTTTCTGAGGTATAAGGCTGCCACGTACTGCATGAAATATAATGCAAATATAATGGACTGAAATTATAGGAAAGAAAATATACGTTGGGTCTGGAAACATAGATCGAATGCATGGTCTGTTCATTTATGAAACGTCCTCAAAGGAAAAACCCAGAGGAAATCCCAGTTTTTGAATCAATTTGAGTGCAGTGGCATTTTAAAAAGTAGCCTAATAACACTGATATTTTGAAGATTGCTGTGACTCCATTATTTCCACATCACAGATCTAAAATTCCAATTAAGATATTCTCCATACCTGTCAGCCCTGAATACTCAGCCTGAGAGCTAAGGTTCACTTTACACATTGTGATCAGCAATAAAGTTTATCGCATGTGAATTATGTCCACAGAGATACCTATGTCAACCTACATGGCTTTGCACAGGTGCAATTGATGGAGGCATTGGAAGTGTTTCTTCTGTTGAGCCATGAGAGTGAATTCTACAGCTCAACCTCCCTGTATCCAGCTTTCCAACACTAAAATAAGTAAAAAGCAGGAAACACAGAGCTGGTTGTTTTTGTTGGTTTTTTGGTTTGGGGTTTTTTTTTTTCAGTTAGCCAAGAAAACATTCATCTTTTCATTAAAATGAGTAAAAGAGATTAACTACATTTCTGTGTGGTAAAATGAAGCTATTTTTACAGAGCCACCAAAAATTACTCTAAATTAAATATCCTGAAGTACAGCACAGGAAACAGTCATCTGTTCACAGAGGACAGACAAAAAGACTTAATACACATTTCCAGATCTAATTACTGTAAAGTTCTCTACCAGTTTAGGATGCATTTCAAATTATATTTTTAAAGAAACTAGTTTTAAAGGCTGTACATATTTCAGTGGGAGTATTCTGTCACTAGACTTCCATCAGGCCTCCAGCAAGCTAATCAGTTATGGGGTCTTTGGAACAACAATCACACACACACAAAAAAAATCCATTTGGGTCACCGTGTGAAATAAAAAATGTCATTACTGTGGGAGTGCCTTTGTCCAAATGCAGAAACATGCTTCAGCCTGGAGCCAGTTTTCCATAGGTCAAGACATCAGCTGATATTGGTTTGGAGCAAGTTATTTTATTTTACAGTAAAATAGACAGAGGAGATGTCAGTTTTCTTAACAGAATGATCCTTTTCTTGCTGCTAGTTTAGGTCTAGCTACTGCTGATGCACTCCACTAATAATATTCTTAGCATTTTCTTCAGTTCTCTTTTGCACCACGATAACAAGTAATTTCAAAAACTGACCTCAATCAATCACAAGGTTAACCAGCTTCAGTGGAAGGAATTAATCTATAGTTTCACACCTCAACACATATTTAGACTACTTTCAGGTTAACAGCAAGAAGATAAATTAAGCGCATATATTTTCAGATGCATCTCTAAACAAGATTATAGAATGATTAAGAAGAGAAATATCATCTTCTGTTGTTTAGTATTGACCAAGGTCAATCTTACAAATGTCTGCAGTAGCTTGTGTATATATATATATGTGTGTGTGTGTATATATATATGTATATTTGAGTAGCTATTAACTAGACCTAAGTATGCGGGCTCTGTTAAATCTCATACTCCCACCCAGTAGAGGGCAACAGAAGTATATGATCAAAAGCCAATGTGTTGTCTAAAGTCAGAGATTTCCTGAAGCATCATTTGAGTTGCTAATTACCTAAAGGAATAAGTAACATCCCCCCTCCTATGTGAGAAACAGACAGACTATAGAGAGGCAGAGAATGCACTGTTCTGCCTGTGCACTTGAGTTAGAACAATAAGCAATGGGTGGAAATTAGAGCGAAGTAAATCATTCTTAGGCATGAAAGTCTTCTAATTGCAAGGACAGTTCAGCATCAGAATAGATTTCCCGGTTCCATCCAGTTTCACTGGATGTCTTTAAGTACAGGCTAGGCAGATGTTTGTAAGGAAGGAGTTAGTGATCCACCTTGGGGATAGTGTAGAATAAGCAAGCTCTTGCGATCTATTCCAGCCGTATTTCCTACGACTGATTCCAGGCCCAAGTGGTTTCCCAGACATACCTTGGTCAACTCTTAAATAAAAAAAAATAAATTCTCAAAATTAGGGTACAAAAATCCCTTTTTAAAATAACCTCTACTCCTGGTTTGGAAGAAGAATGCTGCTACTTAATAACTCTGTGATTACTACCTTGTAGAGACATCCTTATACAGGTAAAGAACAGTAACAGTATTAGAAATTACTGTTGATCTATGTGTTCACTTAGGTCAACAGAGTTAGATGTAAGTTTATCGTTACTTGTGGCAAACAAGAAATGATGTCTAATGAAAACAGAAAAATACAGAACTAGGAGATGTATTGAAATTATTTTCATTAAAGGTCATCTTCTTGTCCAATCTGTTTTCTGTAAAGTTAAAATTACAGCTGATTGCTTAATAAAAATTTTCAAAAGTAGGGAAGAAAGAGAATCTCTTATTATTACTCTTTCTTTCAATAAAACTACTTTGAATTAGCACCGAGAATAATGCCTGGGCTATTGCTGATCTCATAAAAGTTTTTGAATTGGCAAGTATATGTCTAGAATAAAACTCTACCTTTAAAACTGTAGTACGTCAGTAATTGCTGCTTTATACAAAGCAATTCTCTCTGCAGACACAAAGTTGTAAGTCAGAGTCCTTCATCAACGTGTCCTAAATCTCACTACATCACTAGAGAAATTACAATGTATATATTTTAAGAAATAATAAACGGTGAAGAAAGGGAAATAATATAATACAATCATTCACGATAACCCCAAGTAGCAGATTAGTCTGTAAGAAGCTATATCATGCAGAATGGTTTGATCTTCATGATCTTGTGGAAGCCTCACCACCAAACATCCAAAGCCAAAGCCTTGCAAGGTGGAATGGTAATCAAAAGATATATCCAACTGCATATGCTATACTTTAATCATAAGAGGAGTCTACAGTCTTACAGAAGAATTAGAAGAATAGATGAAAATATATTTTACATTTATTCCTGGGTCAAGTCTATTCTATTATTTTGTGTGGGATTTTATTGCTGTTGATATTCAGAGGCTACACATACAGGCACAGTGGCAAAAAGGGAGAAGGATACTTGAGGTCTGGAGTGAGGGAAGCTGAACAAGTGGATAAGAGAAAGCAAAGGGAAAACAAAGGAAGAGAAAACAGCAGAAGATGGAGAGAGTAGAAAAGTATTTGGTCTCCCTTTAATTCACACCATTCTAGGTGTTCAAGACCCTGAGGGAAAAAGCAAATGGGATTCATTATAACAGGTATAGCTTATTAATCTACCCTTGGAAGATAAATTGATTTTTTCTTAAAGAGGAAGGAAAAAAATGGTTTACAGAAACATGTCTCCATAGAATACAATTTACTCACAGAAATTATTGCTGTAGGCTATTCTATTGGAAAATTGTGCATAATAGAAAACAATGTTCTGCAAAACAGATTAGCTTTGCAGCTTAGTCTGGTATAGATAATGCTGCAATGGTTACCTCTGTCAGTCTTCACAATGCAAATTATATAATAAACATCAGCTCAAATTTTTAAGAGAATTCTTCTGTGACATCATGTAACACAATTATAACATACATGTTGCACCTATGTGGAGCATTCTTCCACCAAGAGAACAGAATACCAGGCTTAGAAGAATCTGGGACGGGTCTTTTTGGTTTTGGTTTTGGGGTTTTTTTCTTTTTTTTATGGCAGGGTGTGTTGCAGAATGCGGTATTCTTCACATATGAAAACCTTAATTATTTGGGTGCTGAGCATGCACTGTTCAGGCCATTCAGGGGATTTCATCTCCCCTAATTTTAGACATCTATATGTAGACACCTAGTCTGAATTAGCTCTCACACTAGTCAATGGAAAGTGATAGGCAGAGATGCTCATTTTGTCCTAAAACTGGTGGCTAAAATACAAGCAGTGCCCTACAGGAGATGCCGTAGTTTCTCCACTGACTATAGGGAGAGCTATAAGTACTTTAGATCAGATAATGAACTTTTATACAATTAAATGGAGATTAATCATACCTGTAAGGTCACATCCTCCTCAATCTGTGAATCACTTCGAGGCATTATATAATACCAGAATTTTTTGTTGTAAAAGCACTCCAACAATTTTCTCCAATATCTGATCAGAAAACTTCTTTTGAAGTTTTAATGACACTCTGCTGTTAAAATTGGAAGCCTTTTGATTTCCAGATTAACTATATTTGAAGCCAGTTGATATCCACATGATCTGGCACGGAAAGTTACATTTTAAATGTTATTTGGATGCACAAAGGTTCAGTTAAACATCCAGCTGGATTTTCTAGGCATACATGTTTTATCTACTGAGGATAATATGAATTATATCAACAGTTTCTCAGCCACCACTTGGAAAACCTAGGGTTTTATTTCAGGAACGCGCTAGACTACGTAATAAAGTGGGTATTTTAATAGGAAAGAATATTGCTCTTTGCATATGGAGGTATACTGAGTCCAAACTGCCTGTTGGATGCCATTGTGCTAATTATTATATTTTCTACAAAAATTTCTCAGGTGGGATAGGCAGGTCAAAGAAAAGGACAGATAAAAAACAGACATTAGGGCTCAGCTGGGAGGTGTTTTGCATGGGGTTGTGCAGCAGTCTTCCTGGAGACCTAGTCTTACATGCTAGATCCGTGAGTCACAGGCTGACTATACACAGCTAAGATTATGACTGCTTTCATGTAGACTACTCACTTATTTTCTTCACTTGCTGTGCTTCTGTTCATCTTAATATCTGTGTATACCATTACTTTACTTATTTTCTTCACTTGCTGTGCTTCTGTTCATCTTAATATCTGTGTATACCATTACTTTAGGAGGTTTGGCATGTCTCCTTAAAAAACAGGCACTAGTTTTTGTGGCAACATTTCCAAGTTGTCCATCAAGCAGCTCCTCTAAGAGACAGCTCCACCACTAGTGCAGTGATAGTTCACCTAGTGTATAAAAATCAGTGCAGGGAGATTCAGGAATATGAGACTGCTGCTCGAAGTGTGCTGACTGCGTGTAAGCATGCCCTCAAGTTCTATGCAGAAAACAGGGTAAGACTGAGTCGTTTATAGCTGTGTTCTGATCACTTTCATTGCCAGTGGGAACTTGAATTTCCTCTTTTGCTTGCAAGGATGCTTAAGTCTAAAGTGGTCGTTCCTTGATTTTCACCATGACTCCAACATCATGGTAATAGTATGGGGAAATGAATATTGTTTAGTTTCCTAGACCACCACTTTAGTATAGTATTTACTCAATAAACATGTATTAAATAAATATTTATGTATTTATTACATATGAAATATTCCTCTGACATTTATTCAACACAAAACCAGGTTTAAAATATAAGGCCATAAGTAGAGTTCAGTTATAGGAAAAAAAGACATAGACATGAAGAGGAATATACAACACATGACCAGGCAACAGTAACTCAAGCACAGTCCCTCTCTCCACAAGTTAGTTTTTGCCTGTGATAATAGGAAATTAACCTCTGTCATTAAAACTGAAAGGAAAAGAATGCACATCCCAAAGCTACAGTCTGTGTGCAAAAAGACCTCCTACAGTAGAGCTTCTAAAGACTAAGTAGGTGTCAATATTTTCATTTATTTAAGTAAATACAGTAAACCTGTTACTGCTCAGTTATCTAATGTAACATGTTCGTGTTAGGTGTCATTCTGTTTACATGTGTAAAACTTACAATCTAATCTAATCTCTTGTATCTGGACTTTCTTTTTGCTGGAGTTAGATCATTCTTTTGACATCTTTGCCAATAGTCAAATGCCCTAACTCATGCTGTCACGGTCTCACTTTAAAGTTGTTGTTTGAGCTCTAAACATGCTGTTTCCTCTGGTACAAGGCAGTATAAACAACCGATCCTGCCACTATTCCCAGGATCTTCTGGAGCCTCTGGGCAGTGAAGGCAGCTGCCTGAAGCAGCAATTTCCAAAGAGAGGCAAAGCAACAGGGTAGTAACAGTGGCATGACATGAAAAGGATCCAAGCAATGGCAACTGTCAAAGGGAGCAGAAATATAAAAGCTGTTGTGGAGAGGCAGGAAAAATCCACTTGTGCACATAGGATGTGATTTTTCTTGTAATGGTTTTCCTAGCTCTGGTATCAGCCACCTCCCCCACTTCCCTAGTCACCCTGTCAGAGGGAGGGAAGGGGAGGGATTCACAAGAACCAAGTGACAATGTCTAGTTCTTCCCTGTATTTGATGCTTTTTCATTTATCAAACTCCTTTTTTAATAACAAATTGTTAATTAGGCCTGTAAAAGAAAGTGTGTCCATGAAATGGGCCTCTAAGCTACCTATTTTTAACACTTTATTTTGGCTGCCATCACCATATATCTGGCTAGGAAAAAAAATGAAGATCAAATTGTTCATCATCTAGTGAATATATCTGAGTGGAATAAAGGTCATGTTTTGAAACAGTTAAAGTAATGTGTCCTCCCATCCAAACCTTCAATTTCAAACCTGAATCAGATGCTGAAGCTAGATCTTTAAAGGTCAAAATAATTGTGAAAGGTACATGCAACGGGGAACTTTTCAGATGTCTCTCTAAATGGGTAATGAGTAACAACAAGCAAATGGATGACTTCTCCGTGGTGCTATGTCCTCATGCAGGTAATCTGAGGCATTCAATAGATACGGTACTGACCCCACTTCCACCTGATCCTGCGTGCCCAGATGGAATCATGGCAACATTTTGTTGCATCTGTGAGCAAAACTATCTCAGGATAATGATAATCAAGCCTACTGTGCATTTCACAGGGCCAAATGCCACTTGTCAAAGCACTTAACTGGTCCACTAAAGATATAGCCAATTAATGCTTCTGAAAAGTGGAACCCTGATATTTTAGGTGCTTTAGATGACCCTTATTCCACCCCCCTTTGAATGCTTTAAACACATCTCCATTGTGTTTAATTAATTAGAAAAAGAAGAGGGGAGTAGAAAAGAGAGAGAGGACAAATTTTAAATTTCAGCTCCTTCACAGTTTGAATGCAGATCTATCCATGGATCTAAACTAGTAATTCCTTTAAAAAAATAATAAAAAATTGAAAACTTTATTGATCAGAATAATTATTTTAACCATGCCTCTCTTTCTCTCAGGAGAATCAAAAATGCTGTATGGACTGAAATATTTCACTCTTCTGCAAAGATATCGTGGACAAGAATCTCTGTTGCTTTTTAGTGAAGTAACCACAGTCCATCAAACACCACAAACTAGTAATACATCCTTTGAAATCTTTTAGAAATTTGATGTTGCTGTATGAAAGACAATAACACCATCAGGAAAAGAGTTAATGTATGTGCAGAATGAGATCTAAAGGGGCTTCAGCTGAGTCTACTTACCATTCCACTCAAAAGATTGGCTTCTAATGCTTTTTGAAGATAATTTTTGCTCAGCTTTAGTTGTAGCTTTGCTCAGCTTTGTGAGACACTTAAGCAATTACAGCTAAATTTTATAAGTGTGCTTGTCTTCCTTGGAAATATGCTGCTGTCAGAATTCGCAAGAGCCTCTAAACACTTACCTCCTATTTTCTCGAAAATCTCAGTGGGTACATATCTGCATATTTTCATACTTAGATAATTGTATGAACATGCTTCATAACTGAATTTTTCCAAGTTGAAGGAACTTGATTTTAAAAGTGCAGCCTATGATTACCAAGTGCTCAGCTTGAATCATTAATTATTTTTATTAGTTATCTAGTTGTGATTCTCTTTTTCTGTCTTCAAAATTAAGATTTTAAAATTTGCAAGCAACCATTGCTGATTTAGAGGAAGTCAGATTAGTGCACTACTCATGATCCTTAAGAAGATTTCATTATGGATTACCAGGAAAGCTTTGATTTTGTGTGTATATGTTTATGTAAGGGATAGTTATACAGAAGTAACTTGGAAGTCCCTACAGTAGTTTTTCATCTGACTTGCAAGTTCTGATCCTTAACACATACTGATTCAGGAGCCAAGTAGGCATCTTGGACTTGTTGAATTAAGCTAATTTTGATGGTCTAACATCTAAGAGGCTATTGCTGTGTGACACAGCAAAAAACTTTTACAGTATTTGAGTAACAGAAGGAGAACATGTAACGAGCAGTTAGCGATCTCAGTGTGCCACTGTAGGGTAACCCAGGCTGGATTTCAAGTGCATCTTCATTGTGTTTATAGCTTAACTGGTTTGCTGAGAACTTCAGATCATTAAAAGTGATAAACGCTCTATGAAATAGCATTAATTGACGTAATCTGTTACTTAAACATGCTCAGTTAAAAGTGATCATGACATAGTTTCTAAGAGATATTTTCTAACTGGACCACCCTTTTCAGTGTTGTTAAAATGTGATGTACAGTTGATCCTATCTGTCTCAATATTGGCTAAGAAACTGTAGCATTAGCCTTAAACATTTTGGGGTTAGATCATGACAAACTAGGCTGCCTTATGTTTCTATAGCAATTGTTAGTATCTGTGAATATGTTGTGTTTAGTGTTTAATTCTGCATGAATTTTGTTAAATAATTGAGTCAATGTTTTAGTTTTGCTTTTCTTTTCCACATAAAATCTGATGTCTTTGCTTTGTAACATACATTTCTACTCATTTCTGTGACTAAATGTTTCAGGTATGGAAATATCCTATCATTTTTAAAATTCTGATGTCATTAATGTCACTTCTTGTGAGAATTAATTTCAGAAAACATCTTGAAAGTGATGACTTTCCTCTAAACAATTATTTTTCCAGAATTGTGAAATAAACTTATTGTGAGAACTTCTGTGGTTGTCTGATGATAGCAATTAAGTTAAAATGAGTCACATGAGAAAAAATATAGTTTCTAATTCTCAAGGATAATGGCCTGAAATTCTAGTCAGAGACTTTTTCCCACTTAGCATGTAGTTATATTTATAATAGTTTTGTATCAGTATCTTAAAAAGTTTTTGAAGATCTGGCCCAGAACATTAATAATTATAAATGCTCATTTTTCAGTAAGTTTTTGAAGAAAAGCAAATTCCAAAGATTTGGAAGAAAAACAATGCTGTACTAATACTTAAAAAGTGTAAATAAGAATTGTCCACCTAGTGACAGTTCTGCCATTCTGATTTTGTTCCTAAAAATATAATGGAATAGTTCAAGCTGGACTCAGCTAATGAAAAAGGTCAGGAGATTAATCAATGTGGTTCCTCTAAAGAAAAAAAAAAAAAGAAAATTACAAGTTTTGATTATACCGGTAGATGGCAATGTAATATATTTCATTTTCTGGAAGACATTCTATTAAACTAAATGAGAGTACAAAATAAACACTGCAAACATTAAGTTCATTCAACTTGATGGGCTTATTGTTATATTTTGAGGTATGTCAATAGGTAATTATCTCTGGAAGACTGTGTTTCTAACAATTTTCTGCAGGGACTGGATCTTGGTCTTAATGAAATTAACACTTTTATATGTGAATTGTAGAAAACATATAACTAATAAATTTTGCAAGTGAACTCAGTGGTGTAGTGAATCACTAATAAAGGGTGAGCTAGACTGGCTCTGAAACTAAGCTACAAATGTGCACTTAATGTTGCCAAATGAGAATTCATCTATCTGACAATGAAGTAAATAAGCCATACTTGCAGACATGACAATTCTAAGAAATGATCTGAGGTTTATGGAGGATAATCAAATAAACATGAGCTTTCAGAATACTGCAGTCACCAGCAGGGCTAGCATGCTGTGTCCAAGTAATTGGGGTCTATAAGCTTACCCTTACTGTGAGCCCAGCCATGAGAAACAGCTCAGCTGATACTAGGATAACCTGTAACAATAAATAATAAGAAAAGTAGTACAGAAAGGAGATGAATAAATTCGACTCATCCTGAAAATAAAAAACAACTGGTACGCTGGTACGCTGAAAAGCAACCTCCCTCACGGACCAGCAAGGGCTCCAACACCAACGTTTGTGAATTTTCTCAGCCACCTCCTCTCCCTTCTTCAGTACTGGGGAGAGAGAACATGTCCTTCCTGGTCCTGGCAGGATGGGATGGGCTCCCTGGGGAGCCTCTGCCTATCTAGACAGGAGCCCACCAATGAGGCAGCCTGGATCGTGAGCTAGGACTGGAGGAACAGCTGCCGCAGCTGGCTGACTGGCCTCTGGCATTGCATGGACAATAGGTGAATTGCTCTCCTCCTGCTAAACTTTCTCCTTTTTCTGTGGAATTGTTCATTTCCAAGAAGCCAAGGGCATTTTCTTAAGCTGTGCTTTACGTAATTTTTTTCTGAAACTCATACGTCTAATCGTCCTTTTCATACGTGGCCCTTTAAAGATACCACTGTTAGGTTAATTTCCAAGAAAAGAGGGTAGAACTAGAACAGTTATAATACTTCTGTATTTAGCAGTGATGTGGTTGAAATACAGTTACTGTGCTCAGTTCCTGGCAGTTGCAGCGCAAGGAAAGAATATTGCTACATTGATGAAAACTTATGGAAGGTCCACAAGAATGCTTAAAGGACTGGAAAACAGCATTTTCACTAAAGATTAAGAAGAGGTGGAATTAGGACATGTACTATTATCAGAGAGTAGAATTACCTACAGGCATGTCTTAGTAAGAAAGAGCAAGGTACAGCAAAAACTTGGTGACTGGGTGAAGGAGAAGCTAGAGAAATTCCAAAATGTGCAAAAGAATAATCAAAGAACCTCTCAAAAGTTGTAGTCACTTTTTCATCGCTGAAAAAGATCAAATCAAGATCATTTCTCCATAAAAGATATGTGTTCTAGTTCAATCTGCATTAGTTGCAGTATATGCATTGGGTTTCATCTTATGGGAGGTAAGAGTGTACTGTAGCTTTCTCAAGTCAGTAAGGCTTTCAAAGTGTCTAAACTAGTATTGATTAGGGTCTAATTAGAAAGTCCACTGTGTTACAGAACAAAGGATGGAACTAAATAAAATGTGTTTCATCTTCTAATTTATATACTACACATTTGTGTCCTAACTTCTGTCTTCATATCTACAGCACCTTGTGCTTGCACAGTACTTGATGGTGAAATCGCTGATGTCTGTTCCATTCTCAGCTACTGAAGACTCCTCTGCAGGTAGTGGGTGACTGTTCAATCTAATACATTGAATGACTCATTTAGTACAACAGGTTGATACAAGCTGCATTGATAACCCATCCACTTGCACATTAGTCATCATTCTGAAGTTATACAGGCCAATTCACTAATTATAATAATTCACGAATATAATAAATATATATTTGATTTAAATAAACTTGGGCATTATTCTTTTCATTGAAGGTCACACCAATTTAGAAAGCTAAATCCTATTTTCAATATTCTCTACATTTTAATCTTCAAAGGAATTTAAGTCTCTAACAGTCATTAATATGACAGAGATTTAATGGGGTAATTATGAATAGTTAGTAAATTAATTACTGCACATCACTGTTGAAAATAGGACTTTGCCGTCTGAATCACTCAGGCAACACCCAGTATATAGAAATCATGATATTAAATTCCGTTCTGCAACAGTCTGAATCCAGTGAACTGTACCAGGTGACAAACTGTAGAGAGTTGGATTCCTCTGTGAATATGACTGGCCTGAGGGTTCTTTGCTTAATCATTGGTACAACACCACCCAATTCTTTCCATTGCACCTTAGGGGGATGGAAGCCTTCTCAGACTAAGACAGTCTTCACTCTCTTATTTGTGCATGACACTACAGAATCCTCCATAAAATCGTTATTTCCACCAATAAGCATATAGTCTCTCTTTGCAAAGGCATCAATATTTCCTGATCAAACCCTGCTTAGCCAGAACACAGGTAAATATAAATGGAAAATAAAACTCAATAAAATGTTCAGGTGAGTTTTTAGTATTCAAAACTCATGTTTTACCTTTAATCCTTAGATCAGGAATGATTTATTTTTCTGAAATCATGGCAAAATTCACAATCATACTATGAGGAAAATATAATTAATCACAGCAAAAAATGCCACATCACTTAGGATCTAATATCTAATACTGCGTTCCAATGGAAGATTGATAAAAAAAAAATAAGCCAAATGACATGTAAGAGAAAAAGAAACATATTTTGCTAGTATTTTCTGTCACAATATTTGGCTAAGCAAAAAAGGTTTCAGGTATCTGTGTCAGAAAAAATCTATAACATAAATAACTGGAAAATCTCACTTGGAATTTCCTTTGCTTTGAAAATTCCATGCCAGAAATAATAGGTGGAGTGAGTGAAATTATTTCACAAGAAGATTTTTTGAACAGAATATTCAAAATGAAAGCAGCAGCAACATTTTTGTGCTTCCCTGTTATTTTCAGTACAATTATTTCTAGGGCAAAAAAAAAGCTGAAAACTTAGTAAGCTTGGTGTTGTGATTCTTTTCTAAGAAAAAAATTTAAATTGCATTTAATAAAAGATGTCTTCTTTACAATTTGCTTTTATTTTCATTTTTATTAAAGGTTTACTAAAGCTTGAAATATTAGTAATTAAACTTTTTCTATTGTTTTTAGTTATCAATCTACAAATAATTTTATATTGATCTCAAATCCTTTTTTCCATTGTTTAAATCTAAACTTGAGTCAGAAACAATTTTTTCCCCCTTTTAAATTCCTCCAGTTTGAAGACTTATGTTTAAGAAATAATTTTTTGTCTAAAAAGGGAATTTTCCTATTCTTTCTTCCAGAAGATAACTTCTTTCTTTTTCATTAAGCACAAATATGAACTTCACTCCTCTGTGTTTATCCAGGTAGATGAATCAATTTATAATTCAGTTAGTTGTAGTTATTCCTGTACCTTTAGTATTTCCTGAATGTATTAATTTTAATATTTTTCATCCCAAGTCCAACAGTAATCTTTACAGCATAAGAACAAATGTTTACATATGCATTGTCCAATTCTTCAGTAGCAGTGGCTTGTCATTAATCTATTCTTCAAACTGTAGGAAAGTTTAGAACCCTGTAAAGCTTGTGAACTTTATTTACTAAAACTTGAAGATGTGGTTCAGGGCACCACTGCAAAGAAATGCCTTTGTCTAATGTGATCCAGAACCATATTTTTTACTTATCTGTGAGAAACCAATGTTCATAGCTATCAAATATCCTCTTGGACAAATGTACACTGCAACAAGAAGGGCTTCTATAGGT
>NW_010268673.1:0-639 GCF_000690775.1 Eurypyga helias
TCCAAAATCCTAGGGGTCGACCTCCTGTCTCCCATGGATCTTTCTGCCAGAGACTCCAGGTAGGGCCATTCTCCCCAGCTGCGGTGTAGAGCACATTCTTTACCTCTGGCCCTGCCCAGACTGGTCCGAGGGCTACTGCGTACACGATCTCCTGCTTGATCTGTTCAAAGGCTTGTCGCTGCTCAGGGACCCATCTGAAATCATTTTTCTTACGAGTCACTGCATAGAGAGGGCTGACAATTTGGCTATAATTTGGAATATGCAACCGCCAGAAACACAAAACGCATAGGAAAGCTTGTGTTTTCTTTTTGCTCGTTGGTGGGGACATCGCTGTGATTTTGTTGATCATGTCCATTGGGATCTGGCAATGTCCATCTTGCCATTTTACTCCTAAGAACTGGATGTCTCGTGAGGGTCCTTAACCTTACTTTGCTTTATGACAAAACTGGCTTTCAGAAGGATTTGGACAATGTTCTTCCCTTTCTCAAAAACTTCATCAGCTGTGTCGCCCCATACGATGATGTCATCAATGTACTGCAGATGTTCTGGGGCTGCACCCTGTTCCTGTGCAGTCTGGATCAGTCCATGGCAGATGGTAGGACTGTGCTTCCACCCCCTGGGGCAATCGATTCCAGGGGT
>NW_010268673.1:770-49378 GCF_000690775.1 Eurypyga helias
ATGCCCGGCACGGCAGCACTCAGTGGTGGCGTGACTTCATTCAGGCCACGATAGTCCACTGTCAATTTCCATTTCCCATCAGACTTACGCACTGGCCAGATGGGGCTGTTAAGGGGTGAGCGGGTTGTGCTGATCACCTCTTGGCTCTCCAGCTATTCCAAAAGGGGATAGCTGCTACCTGTCTGCTAATCACTTGACACAAGGTCCGGACTAAGATTGTGCTTCCAAGATTAAAAAAACCTGCTCTGCTGACAAAAAAACCGTGCTGCCAGCCAGAACCTCCGGGGCAACCCCACACACACACTTTCCAGGTCCAGCCTCTACAAGCTTCCCATTGGTCCACTCCCAGCACTGCCGGTACAGGGGGGTAAGAGTGATCACTCAGCTTGATGTATTATGGAATGAAACAAAACCTTACAGATTGCCCTAGGAGAGCGCTTATCACTGCCTTGGACCAGCACGCAGAGCTTATCACGTTGCGTACAAAGCTGTATTAGATTTAGGAGCCAAGCAAAATTAGAACTACATGGGCATATATTACTGTCTCCCACAATCTCAATTTTTTGATACAGACTTATAGATATCTTTTCAATGTCTTCAGAACATATTTAACTACTCGGTACAGTATATATCTTTTGTTTCTTTTGATTATTCATGTGAATTATATTAAAACTGCATAAATAAATTTTCCTGGAGAAAGTTAGCTGCCAGAATTGGCTAAGAGGAATGCAAGTTGGGTAGACCAGCTTGCCCAAGAGAATGAGTGACAGCTAGTTTTGCTATGGTAACCTTGAAGCTGTTCCAGATTTTTCTTTTAGGAAGTGCATGAACATAAAAAATAAAAATTTAAAAAAAAAAAAAAGGAAGAAAGCAAGTGGTATTTCCCTTCACTGATTCTGCCTGCCAAACAAAAACCAAGTAATGCTTGAACAGAAGTGACATTTATGTACACTAAGTGTTTATGAAGTTCTTGATGTGTTCCTTGTGTAATCATCTCCCAACAGTGCATTCTGACATGCAGGAAAGGCGAGAACAGCTGTTCACTTTATAGCCAACTGTTGTTACTGCCTTTAGACAAATCTATTTTCAATATTTTAATGTAGGTATACACACACAAACATACACAGACATGCATGCACTTACACACTTGCAGATAGACACTGATAACTGCCTAGGAGAGCAAGACTTCCCTTTGCTTCAAAGTCTGTGATTAAAATCTGTAGCTGATATTCACGGTGTAACAAAATTAAGTGCTGGAAATAGTCAAGTTTAAATAGGAATACTTCCTCTATGGAAAAAAAATAAAGTCCTGTTTTTACTTTTTTTTTAATCTATATACTTAACAAACCACATGTGCTGTTTTACTGACTCTTACATCCTTTTACAGACCACTCAGGAAGCTGGAATCTGGATTCAGCCATTTTATTTGCCCCAACAATCCATTTCTCCACATAACATTAGTCACTGTGGGAACATTTCATTAATCACTGTGGGGAAGGGTATCAGACATGGTCTATAGCAAACTTGGAATATTACCCTTGATAAAGCAAATAAATCTTCCTTTAAGAAAGATAAACCTATTCGTTATTTGCTCCTTGAAAAAAAGTACTGACTGGATTCATCAGTTGACTCCAGCCACTTAGCACTGCTGAGACAATGTACTCTGGCTGCAGCTGTCCAGCAGAGAGCCAGTCTGTTTTTTAGGTGATAAATGGGCTCAGATGTAAAAGCTGGTAGGGGCAAAGGAACAACTGGTGGTAGCATACCATCCCCTTTCCTGTACCATGTATAGAGGACATCCAGGAGAAGAAGAAATGGGCACAGACTGTGACTTCCCCTGTTAAAATTCTCTATCTGTATAAAGGAAAACAGTTACCCTAAAATAATGTTATGTTACAGATACAATAGCATCTTTCAAACAGATATAGAAAACAGATAACAAACAGATGTGAGCAGAAGATAATTATACCAAGTACATTAATTTAGAGAAGTTTCCCTGATCAATGTTATCTGCCATTAATTATCATACATTAAAGTAGCAGTAGTAGTAGTTGACTTGTCTGTTTGCAAAGTCTGATATAGGAATGTGTTGGCAGATCTATACCAGCAATTTTAATCAAAGCTCTGAAATAATGTAAAGTAATATTGCATCATTATTTGAAGGTCAGGAGTGGCTGCAGTTAAATGCCCTCTTATTGGAAGGAACCTGCTTCCATAATTTTCTGGTAATTCAAGCTCCCAATCAAACCAAAGCAGATTTTTTTTTTTTTTTAATTTTCCAGGCCTTTCCTACCATGTTCTAAAGAATCATCTTAGTGTTCTTCCTAAGTCAATATTTTGAGTTGATGAGTATACAGTTAATGTCCTAGGATTATCCACATTAATATTAGAAGAATAATTGTAGTGCTTTCATAGCAATAAGCAATTAGTGTAGACAAAACCAAATACCTCTCCAAATTCAAACAAACAGAAAGAAAATATGAGGGCAATAGACAATAACAAAATGCAGTGAGCACAAAGGGGCTTTGAAAGAGATGTGATATAAAAGGTAGTGAGAAATATAAGGCTCATCTATGCTCAAGTTTAAAATCTGCTTATCAGCAGGGTTTCTTAGGTGCTTTGCAAAATACGCTTTAAACTAATATTGTTGTTATACAGAAATTTCTTATTTGGCATCTGTTTCTAAGAGTCATTCCATAAAATTTCCTAAAAGGGAAAACTGAAAATATTTATTCGTACATAGACATATGCCAAAACAGCTTTAATGACATATAACCACCCACTTATGTGCAGTCACCCATAACAGGTATATTGTTTCTATATACTATAATTATAGTACCAGATAAAGGTCTCATATCTACAACTAACCACTTAGCAAATGATAGTCTGTGTTGATAATTACAGACATTGCTGAAACAAAAAAATGAAAATCTTTTTCTAAGTTTCCTAATAACCTCCCCCGTAGGCAGTTCTCCTATTACACACGAATTCTACAGAAGACACAAGAAATTCTCATAATGCAGAAATACTTGTTTGAATAGTTCCTGTTACCAGCAGCAAACTATAATTTATCACACTCTGGGATACACAGGCTGGATTAATTCAACTTCCATCCATAAGCGCTTATTTATTCTATTCTATAGTCACATGGCACAGATTTAGTCTCAACAACATCTGTAGCATTTTAGAGGATTTACTGATGATATCGTAAGAAAGTTATTCAAAGTTTTTTCTCTATAAATAATGTCTGCACACGTTTCAAAACCATTGCTCAGTTATCAATAGTGAATTGTATGGAAATATTTTTTGTATTTTTTTAATTCATCTCTGCCAGTACCTAAAAAGAGGAGATTTTAATGGGAGATTTGGCTTGCTTCAACAAGCTTCCGATCATACAGACCACTGCAAAGATAAAACAAAGCAGTGGTGTAGTAAGATGGAACTGATGTGAGATACAAACTGGGCTTCAGCAATAAACATCACTCTAGCTAGATTGCATTGAACAAATCAGCTATTTTTTGTCTGAGTTTTTTTAACCTGTCAATCCCTCTGATACTGCACTGACTGCTGTGTTCCTATGTCATCTAAGTACATTAAAGTATCTGAAAACTTTATGATGCCTTTATAGATAGAAAAACACCATGTTTTATGACAAGGTGTACAGACTATTTTCCTTATTCTTGCTGTCCAACTTAATGGCTAAAGTGACTTCAGCTTTTTCTATGTTGTGCTTAGAAAACTTTGTGTGGCTCGTGTCACTGAAATGTCTATAGACACTCTCCCATCACCCTAGCAGAAAAAAAATCCAAGAGTTTGTTAACATGTAAAAAGTTGCCATTTAGGAATAAAATAGAAATTTAATTGGTCTTTTGATTCATTTCAAATACTTCCTTACTATATTGGTCTTTAGAACCTCAGTAAGACACAGAGGCTCTGTAGCTGTGAATTGATGGTTCCTGCTCTAAAGATAATTAAAGTCCTGGTTTTCAGTTCTGCAGAAATAGAAAAGGACATTAAGTTGCATCAGTAGAAGAGTTATACATTAATATACTGGTTTTCTTATTTCTTATGGACGCTATGATTGTCCAAGTTCTGTGCACAATATTTTTCTTGGCAACACCTTACCTCAAGGTTTTTTAATTGCTCCCAGAAATAATTAACAGAACAGCTGGCAAACTTGAATGTTTCCAATACCACTCTAGTTGATCTCAAGGAAGTCAAGCTCTGCATGATGCTCATGCTCTTCTCCTGAAAAATATATTGATATAAGTTCAAAGCTTCAAGCAGAGAAAAACAAACAAACAAACAAAACACATACAGAAATCTCTTTCTATGGGTTCAAAAATTAAAGCGAAGACCACATTTTCATTTCTAAAATACAGGTAGAGACCACAAAGGATGAAACCATTGCATTACATCTTAATTTTACTGAAAACGAAGCTAGGTTGAAGAATACAATATTCATGATACCCAAGTTCCTGGAGTTTTGTTTTTTTTCATTAGAAGAGTTCATTCAGTAAGAGCATGGGGTCTCCTGTCATCTCCAAGTCAATCTCAGAAGTATTTGTCTTTTTTCCTTGAATAAAAAGGAAAGAAGGAATGATGTTTCTTTTCTCTTTTCCTCTCTACAAGTGACATTTTTCTTTTCTCCTTCTATATAGATGCAGTCATTACAAAAAAAACATACAGCATTTCTAGTCCTAATGAGCTCTTTTTGTGTCCCTAATCACCTTGTGCATGCTATTATCTGCCTGATGGGAGAGAAAAAGACAGTTATTTTTTAGGCAGATGAAGGTTGCCATTTTGTATCTGTACAAAGAATCAGGCTTAAATTCCTATGTCTTGAAGATGTCAACCAGTCCTTCCATTTTAAAACAATCTGAAAATCTACCAGTCCAAAGAGAATTGGTGAAAGGTTTTACTTGCTCAGGCAATAGATTTTTAAACAGCTGTTATTTTAAGAGTATATAATTAGGAGAAGTCAAAATTAACATGAATGTGCCTGCCAGTGAATGCCTACCTAAGGGCTTCTTGAGGGAAACATGTTATCAAAAGTAATATTAAAAAGTGAGGAAAAAAAATAAAAGGGAAATTCTTTTGAGAATTAAGATGCACAAAACAGTATGATGCACTGTTGAAGCAGCTTTACAAGACAACTCATTATACTTGAAATTTTTCTTAAAGCTTTGATTGTCTGAGGTCATTGTTTTCTGTTCCTCTGGGTTGCAAAGAAAACACAGAAACTATAGGCTACTAACCAGAAGGCAGACATAAAGAACCTAAAATTCATCCATAAAAAGTAATCTTGTGTAATTTGAATTTTTTTTTCTTTTTTTTTAGCAGCAGAGATTTCAGCTCACAGCTGGAAAGCAAGCAACTCCCTATGGGTGCATGGAGCTTGGGTGAGGAATCAAGTTGCTGTGCCAACTGGCCAAGTGAGGCCCCCAGTTCGTCTTGGTGTTACTTTTTTTTTTTTTAATGCACTCACAAACATTGACTGCAATGCAAAAGGAAAAAAGCAAAAAAGCACATTACTCTCCATGCAAGACTGTCACCAAGTTTTCCTGAATTGGAAATGATTGTATATGAATAGATGAGTTCTACCATGTTTCACCACTGGAAAGGCTATACTAACAGAGATATGAAAACTTGCATCAAGATACAAACAGAATCCCATGCTGACTTTTTAAAACTTGTATTATAGAAGACTTCTATATTTCCTACTTCTCTGTTGGCACTGGTGAGAAATCATGTCAATAAACACTGAAATAAAATTCTCAATATGTAAACTACACATTGTTCTAAGTGAAATGAACTATATCAAAATGACATTAACATACCTGTATTTCATCTTCAAGTTTCAATATCTGGGGAACATAACAGTTCAGATGAAATGCATGTGAAAAGACAAATGACTGTTATAGTAACCTGTTAAAAAAAAAAAAAAAAAACAAAACAAAACAACCCACACCACAAACCCACAACACACAACCAAACTCTTGAATAATTGTTTTTGTCTTATGATCTTTCCTGTTCAGAGTCTGAGTCTCTGGTCAAATGGATCAGACACAGTACAATCCTTCCTCTTGGCAGTGTACTACAGAAACTGGATTTACCAGGTTGATTATGCCGCCAGGCCCCCCCAAAAAATTTAAGCAGTAATTCTTGCATCATGACACGATATTGCATTATTCTTTTCATTTATATTCAGGACAGTGTCAACAAAATATAAGGGCAATCAAATTAATCAAAATGATAGTGCAAATTGAAGTATTTTAAATTGATCTTGTTATAATATCACAATACATGATTTTATGTAATTTAACAAACACATCAGTGCAAATCTTTTCATTTGTAAAAAGCTACCATCAGAACTTGTGTTCTGTACAAAATCTAAATAGATTTTTTTCTCTATTGATCTTTTTTTAAGAATATTTAACTTCTTAACCTTGTGAGGAGTGTTTGAAATTAAAGGCAGGCAACATTAGAGACGTTTCCAAAGATGGTGCTTATTTGTTAACATCACCATGAAGAGGATGAATGAAAAACAGACAATAATATCTTCTTCCATGTAATAATGTCACTTACAGCAAAGCCGTTCCACGTGTCGAAAAGGATGGCAGACAATCCTACCGGTTCTCTTCTAACATTTTTTGTTTAAATATAAGTGGTGTCTGCTTCCTGAAAAAGAAAACTGTTTTTAATTGTGTTTGCATCATGCTACACCACAATGTGGAATATTTAAAACTAGAAGAAATTGTGGTTATTACATAGCCAGCACAGAAGATAAGCAAGAACCTGAGAGTAAACACTTTGCACTCTAAGGGTCCAAGCCTATTTTCAGTACACAATGCCAGTATTTCTAATAACCTCAGTGAGAGGCCAATCAAGTAGTTTATTTCAAAAGTGAACAAACCCCAGAATTTTTCCTTATATCTGTCATCTTGCACAGCATTACTGGATTTCCCTGTAGTCCTGCAGTATGGGTAAATACTTCTTGTTAAAAGAATTGTTATAGTGATTAATAACAAGGCCAAAATTCTAGTTCTTTCTAAAGTGATTAGTATAAGTAGTTGACATTTCCAGAGTCTATGCACTTGATAGTTAATTGCAGTTTTATGAGCATATTATATGCTTAATGTTACACTAGAAAAATACAAGAGGCTCTTGAAATATATTTACTCCTCCTCCAAGTGACATTCATATAGCACAATAAAAAAATCTCATAAAAGAAAACTTGGAAATACGCTCAAAGCTCTTAAAATGAGTAGGACAAGAGCCACAACTACAACTTAAAGGTATCAACGGGACCAGTCAAGGTTTTATTGTTATACACATGCTTACATACCTCACCGAATCAAAGTCGTAGTTCCCCTCTTTCTTTTCAGCTAAATTCTGAAAGTACAATGAATCAGCTCTTCACAGACTTTGCACTTTCCTTCATTTTTGAATCAGTGAGGATCAGAACAACATGTAAACATTAAAATGCGTATGGTGAAGTTTCAATCATAGTCAGAAAAGCAATGTCTTCCTGCACAAAATGGACTTGCCAACTGAAAAGGATAGAGACTAAGATAATACTCACTGCTGGCTAGGCAGTGCCCAAATATTGGAAATTCTCAAGTTTCAGTGCACATGGAGGTTAGGATAGGCTGGATCATTACCACAAAAATGCATTTCTCTGTTCTTATGCATACAGTTTAAGGCACCACTCAAATCCAGAATTAATAGTGCTACAGAACAGTAATGCAGGCAGAAGCATTGCTTTTCATGCACAGTAGTGGGACACAACATTCAGTTCAGTAAAGCAGCTCAATTTGTTTGTTCTCATAGGCAGTACGTAATAATCTTTCTTATTTAGATGTTGTATAATAATTCCATATGTTTATTTCTTCTTTAGGAAATAGCCATTATATTAAGCTAGAAAAGTCTTAAGGGGACTAAACAAGAGTCAGAACCAAAGTTAACGATACCAATAGCAGTGTTTCTGTAATTTTAAAGCAGAACACAATCAGTACTCATGGACTAAATCCTACACCAGTGATGAAAATGTCAATGCTGATGCCAGTACAACTGGAAGCAGTGTCATTGAGTAGAGACTTCTGCCTTTTCCACTTTTAATGTTAAAACAACTGAAAAAAACATCCAAACCTTCCCTGTTACCCGGGGCAAGTAGGCATAACTACTCCCGAGGTCTGTTCTTGTTCTGTTAATGGGCTTTTAGATAAAGTGCTGTTACCTGATACATGTATATATGTTATAGGTTATATCTGTTAATATAGGACAAATCTCCAGAGCAGATATGCCTCACATTCCATTTTAAAAAAAAGCTAGTATTTCAACCTATGCATGAGGAAGTTCTACTAGATGGTCTCCATTACTGTAACATCTGCTAACCCACAACCTACAGGTATCTTTGTTTTCCTCAGGAAGCAAGATGAAGACAGTCTCACGCGCATGGAAGAAATAGAAACATAAAGGCAAAAGAATCTGTTCAAGTAGGTCTGTGGAACAGTAGGAGACTGAAACAAGTTTTATTACAACCTAGGCTTGTCACAGAAAAAGTCATACTTGTCCCACAGTCAGGAGGGCATGGTTAGTGCCCTCTGCTGACACAGTAACATCTGATAAAGTGAGAAACAAAAAATTTTTCCCTCCAGAATCCCAAGCATTGGGAGATAGGAAAGCTGAGGTGTTTCTCCTTCTATAACCAGTGAAAACTGCAACTTAAAAGGAACATGTTTGTAGCCTATAAAGAATTATATAATCTGACAGCAATCCCTCCTTTCTCCTTCAACTGGTATGTACTACTTCAACTCCACCTCTGAACCCCCGAGATCTTTGCATGCTACAGCAACTTCCTTGGAACACCGGCAGACTAAGAAGAGAATTTGTGATATTCGGACTTAGAAATAAAAACATCCTTAACCATGTTCAAGAACTCACTCACATCCCATTATTTTCAGCCTAAGTACCTGACCAAAGCAATTTATGAAGATGTACAGGTCTTTCAGATGGCCTCTTCCAAATTAAGAGTTAATTTTGATTACAGAAGAGAGACGATAAGAGGAAAGGATTTGACTCACCTGCTTGCTCTAGACCTCCACCACTGTCACCTGCACAGAGTGTCCTCACTGCATTTTGTTCTTCCTGGTCTTATTTTGACCAAACACACACGTCCTGACTGTTTCAGCTTTAAGATGTGTTCTTGATTCTATTGCTTACAGAGTAGAAAACTCTATGAATACCTTTAAAAATCATTAACTAGCACTCAGTCTAGGCCAAAGTACATAATTTCACTGGATTTCTGCTCCAGTTACCCTTTTTTACTGTAAAATTCTGAGAAGTTTTAAATATAAATGTTGGATAGTTTAGGATGAATTGATATAGAAATAACAGAAACATGCTTGTCTGAAATTAAGATTAGAAATGAGCAGATATGTATGGTCAATTACACATGTGTACAGTATATCAAGAATCATGCAACTCAAAAACTAATTAAAATTCAGCATAGAGGTGATAAGAGCAAAAAAGTACACTGCCTGAAATAGATGCTTTCAGAGGTGGTGGATACATTGAATTAACTCGCTAGGATGCACATCAAAAATTAAGCTGCAAAGTACACCTAACACATATTCTGGTGACACCTTTCCTGGTAACATACCAACTTTATGTGCATCCTTATATTAATTATACCTTGGGGCAGATATCAACTCTAGTAATGCCCAGGACCACACTTATCAGTTGCAAGCCAGGCTTTGAGGGAAGTTCTGGAGCAGCCTGCAAAAACTGGCACATATGTATAACAAAGACTGCAAAGTTTCAGCTCACCTCACACTCATGAGGATACTAGTTTGTGCAGAAGTTAATCAGACATTTTCATGTTGTTAATTATACCTTATAGGCAACAGCCACATCTTAGTTCATAAAACTAAATATTTATGCTATCTTAAGGTTTATTAGTGTTTCAAGATACTCTCCACTTACTCCTTGACTTTCTTTCCCCCATCAGCCTTTTTTCAATACTGTAGCAAATTGAAATTCACAATATCCATAAATGCGTTAGTATTATTCAACTGATTTTTTTTTTTTATATACCCACATCAATTGGAAATCTTCAGGAGGTCACCGCTGCTGCCCTGCCAATAACAAAGCTTTTGCATCCACTACTGCTTCTGTAATGAGACTGACGTTCTTTCTAACATCCTCCTACAAAAATACTCATGCCATCCTTTAATTACACTCCAGTCTTCTTGTATTTCCATCCCTGCACAACAGACCCTTGCACAATGATACATATTCATCCTTGTGCCCTGTGTTTTGCCTCTAGTGTTCCATTATATTTTGAATACAGAACTGTGAAGACCTTAATATCCACTTCTTAAATCCAAACGTAAGATTTTCCTCTAAAAAAGATACATGTTAATGTCTGATGCTTTTATGTCCCTGGAACCTAGTCATTTGCAGTCTTAAGCCTGATAAAACAACTCCAGACTGTTTGGAGATATCTAAAAATATTCAGTGAAGGCTAATTCCTTGGCAAACTACTTTAAACAATTCTGCTTTCAGAAAGTGCAAGAGCCGAATATACTTTTAATGTTTCTGGGAGAAAAAAAAACCAACCAACCAAACAACAACCACACACACAAAAACAAAATAACCAAAAATCAAAACAAAAAAAAAAAGCCAGAAGGAATATAAATTACTTACTTTCACCTAAAAGGAGATATTACTGACCAGTATATATTTTTACAGTTCCCACACATTCATGGGATGAAGGTTTTTACTTCTCCTTTCTGTAATATTTTTTAAATCAGAAATATCTGCTATTTTAGGAAAAAAAAAATGTTTTATAAGGAATCACAATTCTGTGATTCTTGAATAGCCTGGAAAAATTTAACATATGAGGAGATAGATGATAGCAGCTGTAAGTTACATTCATCAGTGCAGAAGGTTCTCATACATAAATTTGCAGCTGAGCTAGATGAAACATGGACTAATATTTTTATTCCTTGATACTAATAACCCAGCTTGATTTTATTTTCAAGTTAACATATATTTAAACTTATTTTTCTCAAGTAACATAATTGGATAGAACCAAGAAGTGTGCTAACAGATTCTACAGCAGCAGTGCATAAATGCTGGAAGCTTTCCTTTCAGTATTCAATAAAAATACTAAATAGAGCAGTTTTTACAGAAGGATAGAGGCAGAACACATATGTGTATGTGTGAGCATGGATGTGCACGACACTGAACAAAGGCCTGAAAAAGTCACTGAGAGTTTTTCCACTCACGTTTAAACTTCTAGGTCTATTAAGTCAGTATACAAAATTTTTGCAGATTTTAAACTACATGAATATGAAAAGCATTGTCATAATTATTCACTGCCAAGAACAATAACATTCATCTTGTGTCTATCAGAGTTCTTTATAGTGGCCTCCAAAAATTAATGGAATAGACTTAACTTGGCATTACTGCCTTAAATTAAAATCACTGTGTGACACAGATTACATCTAAAACCTATTTCTTATTTGTATGTCTCTACACCCTGCCAACTGTTTAGTAAACAGGCTTTTCTGTGAGAACAGAGCTAATGATTATGTTTTTGCTGTGATGAATCAAAAAAACTTCAATGTATTTTTTTTTTCCATAAGACCACATGCTTTCTGTTTACCTCACTGACAATTTTGACATTTTTCTTCTCACTCCCTTTTCTACTTACTGAAATCTGAACTCCTGGGTTAGTAATGAAAAATGAAGCATAAAGGCAACAACCATAGTCAAATCCAAATATTTTAAATTAAAATCCAACAGCCAAGGCAAGCCACAATGAATTCACTGCCTACATCACAAGGTACAGAGAATCAAAGTGTCAGCCCAGCATTTCAATCCTTTGACATTGATGGAATTGCAGGAATTAAGCCACCTATAGGCTGCATTCTCTGTGTCACCTCTCACTCCTTATGTGCCAGTTATAAGGTTTCAGAGGACCAATTACCTCTGGTTTTGTTTTTAGGGATTGTTTTGTGGTTGTCATAATTAAGGAAAAAAAACAAAACAAAAAAAAAACAAACCCAAAACCCAATCACACACAACAAAAACAAACAACAAAACACAAAAATCTCAAACCCCCCAAACTCCTTTCCTCCAGAGATAGTATTTCTTCTAATACCTACATTCTCACTCACTTTGACTCCTTCAGATTCACAATTACTGTGAAAAGTATTCTTTATTCTTGACACCACAATGCAGTTTATCACCTTCAAAAAAATCACAGCACAAATTCCTACCAGAAATCACATAAAACTCTGCAAACACATCATCCTTGACACCTCATCCTTGTAGATCCCGTATTTCCTTCAGCTCTGAAGAGATCGAAGCCTGTTTTCATTCCTTCATAGTCTCCAAGGGCCCTATTTGATACCATTCTTCTCAGTCAAACCTTTCCACCAAGAAAAAAAGAGTAACAGGCAGATGTCACCAAGCTTGGTATTAGTTGCCACCATTTCTCGACACTGCTTCGGTGGGATGTTACCATCCTCCAATGTCCTGCCAGTGTCCTTGCTCAGATAATGACAGTATGTTCCCGACCACATTCCTCCTAAGAGTACACAAAAGTCTGACTACAATCCCTGAATCCTGCAAAGCATTCAGAGTAGTGATTTTCCTGGGTGATATCCCAACATACTCAGCTGTACCGCTTTGTGCTTCACGGAGCAGAGCAGGCTGTGAAAGCAATCACAATTCAGGCTTGAAGTATGCCCAACATAGAAGATTTTTATAGCAGATTATACACCAAAAGCCAAACATTAACAGACACGCACAGATAGGTTCAGAACAGATAGTTATGTAGTAGAATCTTCAAAATCTAACAACAGAAATTCTATTTCATATTTTCAGGATGTTCTCTAAAGATGCCTTTCTGGTCTTGTAAACCTGTCTGAAGAGATTTGTGTGTGATGAACATCTCACTGCCTCAGATGAGCAGAAGAAAGATTACTGAAGAAGCTTCACATTAATGCCTACAGTCATTTACTTACAAAGTAAATGCCTACAGTCATTACTTACAAAGTAATCCAGTGGGAACCCACTGGAAACCTTCAGAAGAACATCAGTTTGCTTCTCTCTTCTTCTGATGCCAGGTACACAAATGGGCAAAGCTTGCAAACACACCTTTGAGGAAAGATGTCATGCTTAAAAGGAATTTAATATTTCAAGTATATTTATATTAAAAAATCACACTAAGTCAGTTGTCTACTGGCTATTTATCCACATAAGAATGTTTTCCAAGATTTTCCATACAGTCTAGATGTAAAGGTATAGAGATTTCTTTCAGTATCATCCCATTTCACAATGTGACCACAAAAAGTAAGGTGTGACTTATGACTATGTAAATGTTAGGTAATTAATACCCACTTGAATTTACTTCAAGCAGGATTAATCAAGTAAATATTTTTTTTCAGTTATTATTAATACATGACCTATTGATCCCTTGGAGAAACTTAACTACAAACCACGTATGAACATCTGTTCCTTTTTGGAATACGCTAATCTATGCAGGTTGGAGACAAGTTTATCCGACTATGTACTTTGCTGTTTTGAAGGGGCTTACTTGCAGCAAAGTGACACATTAAAGCTACATAAAAGGTTTTTGTATATACGCGGGCGTGACTGGAAGATAAAAAGCAGAGTGTATTCTGCACATTTCATAAGAAGATCAAACACTGTAGTAGACAAACATGTTTGTGGAAACAATTTTTTGTAACAGTTCATTTTTCAGTCTGTGTGATTTCTAGTGTGGCAAATCAACATAGATCCAAGACAGTTAAATTTGTTCATGCAGAATATCTGCAGATTATAATTCAAATATTTATTAGGAAGTGTCCTTTCACTAACTTTTACAGGAACACTTATATGGAAAATTCCATGTTGACAGGACTGTGGATAACAAAGTCTTAACTTGTAAATCAGGCATAAGTGGAAAGAATATTCTGCCACTGGATGCAGCCCTCTACCCTCTCCTCAAGGATCCTGAACTTAAGTTTTCCATGTAAGTCTGTGCTGTCTGCTCCTCTGGAAAATTACTCTCTCTCCTTTTCTTTATTACCTGAATAAAACTTTTCCCTGAAGAGCTAAAATGCTCAAATTGGAAAATTAAAATGGTTTAGGAAGATGATGTCCATTTCCACAAATACTATTCCTCCAATTTCTGTTCCCAAAAATTGTGAATTGGGCCAAGACAGACATCACTACTATCCCAATTGGCAAAAACTAGTTAATAAAAAAAGTCTTGAGGATATCAGAGTAGTCCAATCATCATTTAAACCTGGAGAATATCTAGCATTCATATCAATTATTGCATAATACTACCATAGCCAAATAACATTTTGATTTGTTCTATAAATTATAATATTAATTTACTAATAACTCAAAAAAAGCTCCTAATTTAAAATGTCTGTTTTGAGACAGTGAAAAGCAAAAGTTTCTAGAAGACTTCCTGATAATCCTCAGAAATGGTTACAAAAGGGACTTCAAAATGGCATTTGCAAACATTACCTTATGAAGTTTTTAAGAGGAGACACCAGGAGATGGAGAATTCTACTTCAGCTATTTGCTAAGAGCTGCCTACAGACAAACTGATGAAGAATGTGGGAAATTTAATTTTCCAGGAAGTCAGAGCAGGGCTGGTGTTCCCAGATGTGACAGGGATCAGAGTCCCACAGTAATAGTGGCAGAACTTCACAAGACCAAGCCAGGCCAACTAACAAACTAGAAATGGGATTTCATTTTCTTACAAAGTGGTAGCAAACTCAAACTAAGTTTTACTCTAACCTAAACCACTTTAAGATTCTGAAAAATATTTACAGTTCACAGGTTCAGGATGTCAGTTGGGAGTTAATAGCACACACCCAACTTTAGAATTCTTAAGCTTTATGACTGATGGCCCAAAATGTGCAATCGCTCACCTCATAAAGGGGAGGGCTCTCAATCTTAAGGAGTTTCCTTAGGTGGCATCCCAAACTATGGGGAGAGTGCCAAGGAGGACTGGCCCAAAATGGCTCTCCAGCAGGTCCCCATTTATACCCTAGTCACATCTGATCTGTGGTCATACATGTTCAAGTAGCCCGCCCTTTGGCTAAAAAACCCAACTTCCTTACTTTCGACCTCAAAATATCTGACTACCACTGTGTGGGTGTGACAAGAGCTGTGGTGGGAACTTGGGTGGGCTTTTGTCAGGTCATTGTCAGAGTTGATGCATTTGCCAAAGCAATGTGTAAAAGGAATAAACTGGATTGAAACCACTGGTGATGGAGGCAAAGAAGGTGCTTGCATCACTGTCAGCTGTGAAGTATCTCTGGGTATGAAGAAAGACCAAGCTTTAAAGTTATGGTGTTAAAAAAAAAAAAAGGTATGGGCTTGTTTTACACAGAAATCCAAAAGTTTTAGTTCATTTGATTCATTATTCAGTTTAACCACACCCTCCACCCAAGCCAGACATGACAAGTCCAACTAATGAGAACCAATCCGACCCCTGACAAACTAATGCAATAGTCACTGTTCTTCTCACAGGTGTGAAGGAAGAAGGAAGAGGATCCAGGAGTGAATGGGACTGCCCTGCTGCTCAGCCAGAGGAATTCTGCTGTACACACTGCTTACTTGTACTGTGCTGTAACAGCAACTACAACAGCAACTACAACAGCAAACAGGCGCAGTTAAGTGGCTTGTGACTACAGGACAAAGGAAGCTACAGTTTTCCTTAATATCTCTATCCCACTGTACCACAGATATCTAAGTCAAGTTATAGTTTCAAATCCATGCATTATTTTGTTAAGGTTTGACAGAAGACTACCCTTTAATGATCTTTAGAATTATTGGTATCACTTTCTCCTCCAGATAGGAGAGGCATGCTATTAAGCTATGGAAACCACACCTTTTATCCTATATCCACAAAAAGCTGCAGGGGAATTTAAAAGCCTAATCTGGGTCTGAAACACTGTTTTTCAAGTGATAACCTCCTAAATAATTTTCCTCAGCCTTACTATATTCACTAATAACAGTTCACATTATTACAGATGTAACTAGAATGGTAAGCAAAATGTAATTCACTTGCCCTTGACATCCTCTCATGATAAAGGCTTTGGAGGGCTAGATTAAGAAATATGCTACAAAACATTACATACAAAAAGAAAAAACAAAAATGTTCCTACTTCAGATGATCACAAAACAGATTGTTGTCCTGAGTGCAACACATGGGACATAGGAAAGAATATTTGAAATGGCCTGAAATTAGAGTTATAACCCATGAACAAAACAGCTACTGTACAAGAACAATGAAAAAACAAACCTAGTGCTTCTTCCCTTCAAAGAGAGTGATGATAATGATATGACGTCACATTTAAACATCAATTTTCTAAGTGTTTACTACTTTCTCTACTTTTTCACCAAGTCATCTTCATCAGGATCCTGACTATGGAATAATTATCAAATATACACATCCTTCAAAAACACTTCATCCAGAAACAGCTCCAAAGCACTGCCCATGAATTGCCACACCTTTGTCCTACAGCACGTTACTTCAGACTTTAAAAAACCTTCAAAAAGTTGTCTTTCCTTATGATTTAACACTCTTTTCCTTTACAAGGGCCTGTAGTGACAGGACAAGGGGTAACAGGTTTAAACTGAAAGTGGGGAGGTTTAGATTAGATATCAGGAAGAAGTTCTTCACAGAGAGGGTGGAAGCGCTGGAACAGGTTACCCAGAGAAGCTGTGGATGCCCCATCCCTGGAAGTGTTCAAGGCCAGGTTTTGAGCAACCTGGTCTAGTGGAAGGTGTCCCTGCCCATGGCAGGGGGGTTGGAACTGGATGGTCTTTAAGGTCCCTTCCAACCCAAACCATTCTGTGATTCTATGAATTCATTGTTCAGCGTAACTTATATCCTAAAGAAGTGCTTATCTATGAATTAGTCCAGAAAAAGACAGGCATATGAAAGTACACTGTCAAGTGGCATCTGTGTGATAAAGTCCTTTCAAAGCTGTGGCTTGAATTAAGACCAAGTCATTCCTTATACAGAAGAAAAACCCCACCACCACAGTGCAGACAGGCATCACAGCAGGACAGGGTGTGGAGCAACAGTCACTTGCCTGAACACTCTGACGGGTACCCACTGCTACTCTGCAGCCCAGGACACACTGAGATTCTGTCATTTGCCTTGAAGTCAACATTGGGTTTCACTCATATAAGTAGATTTGCATTTAATTGGATTTTAGAAAAAGTAATTTTGAAAATACAGGACACTTGTTTCTCCCTCATCTCTCTGCAACTTCTCTGGGTACTTCTCCTGCCTGAGCAGCTGATCTGGCAGCATTTCTGCATGGTAGTGCTCCCTTCTCTCTTCACTGATGGTCTTGATTGGAAACCAGTAGGACAGGAAGGACTGGAATCATCTGTGAGCAGAGGCATGTGGTAAAAGAGGACCAAGACCTCAGCAAATCCCCTAAGAAAGGTACAGCTGTTTCCATTCCCAGTCAAGGTAAGTAAACCCCTCCAATACTGCTCCCATATCCTCTTTAGGGGACCGGGGATATGACAGAATGTTATGGAGCCTATAGTTTTATTATACATACCGAGGATATGCCAAGTTACCCACTGTTCTAGCTGTCACGGACAATTTATTGGATGACTGACTGCAGGTCATTTGAGCAGAAGTGCAATTCAGAGCAATTCTACAAGCGGAACATGGACTTAAAACTAGGAGACTAAAAGCCATAAGAAAGGTCCCATCACAAAAACAGTCTAGGAAAAATATTTCCGAGTAATCACCCAAAAGTGACTAATTCTTTGTTCAGTTCTACAGTGAAAAATACAAACAATTTCACAAGTGAACAGTAGGAAAGGTTCAAGTAGTGTTAAAAGATGCAAATAAAAGTAATTGTTAGAAGTATTCTCTAAAGAGTTAAAATAGAAGGTAGATAGCAAAATACAGACAAGTCCTGGGATAATATAAAAGTTAATTGAAGTTGCAGACTGATAGCTGCATATACCTGTATTCTCTATAGTAAGAAAAGATATCTCTAAAATTTCTAGCAGCTTTGAAACTGGAATTAGTATTTTAAGCATTCACTGAAAACACAGATAAACCTTTAGCTAACTCTCTCTATGGACTTCTTCCATGATAATATGATAGGCATCAGCTTCCATTAATGTGGTAAATAGAAATAATCAACCAGTAAGCTACTGAAGTTAATAAAATTAGTCCAGCAAAGCCCTGTCAGTAAGGAAATGAAGTTTATTGTAAGTTATTGTATTGTGAATTTGGAGAAGTCTACTGAGAAGATTCAAGTTCTCTAAGCAAAAAAAAAAAGTTTAGTTAACACAAATACTTGATTAATTTCTAAAACAGAGCCTCTTTTAATATACTGGGCTGTTCAATGGATACTGAAAATGTCAATTTGCTCCAGTGAAGTCCTTTCAATAACTTTATCTATTCAACTTAACTAACATGAAACAGGTTTCTGAGATCAAGATTTGAACTTTTAGCAGAAGTAAAAGTGTTCAACTACAAACTATTCTGATCTGTTCTTACCAGGGAGATGAGAGGGCCAAGTTTTACCTAAGGATTTTGAATTTAGGTCTTCCAATCCAAGGATGTATCTGAGCAACTGTCTACATTGCTGAGTCATCCATTTTTATCTAATAAACATTTAATTTTACACAGAGTTCAATCTAAACATATAATCTGAGCTCACTTCCTATACCTATATGTCCTTCACACTCTGAAAGAGGTACACAGGCATGCGTTCAGACCCCATTCCTCTCCACCAGTCAGGCTTGTGGGCAAGATACCACCTTTGATTTCACTGTTAGCTCAAAGCAAATACTCTGTGTACTGCATGCTAAAAAGTAATGTGGTCATGTTAGAAAAAGAATGAAGCTATCACCACAGAACAATTCTGTTTGCACAAACCTCCTGACCCCCAGTAAACAATTTCCTGGATAAAGAATCAGCAAAAGGATTTTTCCTCGGGGAAATTAAATGGAAAACTTCTAAGATAGATGTTATATAGAGAGTTATCCTATAGAACTATTCACATTTTAGATAGAAACACTACATTTAGTTTGTATTCGAGTACAAGAAGTGTCATGACATATTCAGACGACAGCACATCGTAATTTCATCAGCCTGAAGTTGAACATCAGTTAAACATGGTCTCTTTGAATCAGTGGTAGCTGAGATCCATTTCCAAAACAGATTAAGAAATTACTACATAGAAAAGGAACGGAGAACAACTATTGTCATGACTATTCTTCAGGAATGCTATTCAGTAAATGGGTTTATATATTTCAGCTGCACATACAGTAAATACCCATTTTCCAGTTTGCTTCTCCTTATGCCAATGATGTTTTCAGTTCCTGGCACTCAAACGTGTCTGAAATGATGATTTTTTCAGGCACAAGAAAAAACACAGAATCTTGTTGCCTTATTTGTTGGCAATAGCTGTATTCATTACTGTCTTTACAGACGTTTCAATAGTCTATTGTATAATATTTTCTTAGGATAAAAGCTGTGAAAGATGAGCTGTTACTGCACAGTCCAACATTACAAAAATAACCATTTTTTATAATAGAACCTAATTCATTTCAATGTATTGATCCATTAAAATGAATGTTATAAAGTATTATATTGTTATGACAGAGACAATACGGCATATTCCTCTTAACAGAGTCCAAATCTTTCTTAACAAGCCATCTTTGCTATCCTTGTCCTGCAATTTAATACTCACACTTAAACAGATGGTCTATTAGACTCAGCTGTTTCTGCACTGTTCTTTAGGAGCATAAACAGATAATGCACTGGACTAGAAGCAATGTTTGCAAATGCTTTGTATACAGGAATAGAGAGCATAAGCCTACTCCAATGCTAATAAAAACATAAATTCAGAAATATTAAATTTGTTTATTTTGGAATAGAAATAAAACACAAATATGGTACGTCCAGGATCTGAGTAGCTGTGGGGAAAAAGAAAAAAAAAAAAAGACCCCAAATAAACATGGGGAATCTATTATTTGCAAAAAGTAACACAGTAATAACAAAGTATCTTCAGATGCAGTTTTCCTGCAGTTTAATACCCTGTAAGCCTGAAAAAAAACCCTATTTTAGGAAAGTAATTAGAACAACTGTTATTCCTTCAAAGCTTTTAGACAAGGCTTTTGATCACCATAGCAGACCTTTTTGTAGTTCTTTAAAAACAACTATGCGTATTCACGTGCTTGATGTTTAACTAGGTAATCTGCACCTGGTAAGCTCAGGTATCTGTAGAAAGCTGAGCCTGTACTTCAGGGCACCCATATATCTTCCACAGATAATGAATTCCCTAAGAATCATGTTAAGTAGGATGTAAAATGGCTGAGGGGCCACCAAGTCATCAGCATACCTGCCCATAGCACAATAAACTAAGAAGTCCTTAATGGTTTAAAAAAAAAAATAATTAAAGCATTTATTCCATTATAGTTTATTAAATACTGTAAAATACAGGTATGCTCACTGCCATGTAACAAAAACATTTATGGTATGAGTTTGATGGTCCTTGGACAATGTAAGACGGAAACACTTGGCACATCAATGCTTAAGTATATTTAATCCAGTGAAGTGTTTGATATTTCTCTATTATTCAGGCAAATATATTATCAACATTCACATAATAGACATCATCTGGTTTGGAAAGAGATGGCAAAGCAAGGTATGGAGACCCAGCAAAAGCTGATTCTTAAGTACCTAAAGCAGACTGAGTTAGGTTTTTTAGTGTCCATAGAGCCTTGCCTACCACAGGAAAGAGTTTATTAAAAAGTCCAGAAAAAATTCTGTCCCCTGATCTTCCCTCTGTCAAAAGGCTCCTTATTTCCTTTTACTATCAGTTAATACCACATCTAAGCTCTTGTGAATTCAGGAACATCACTGACAAGTTAGGCCTTTACTACGTTTTTAAAAACTGTTTCAAAATGTATGTTCATTTTCAGAGAGTTTCTGATTCCATGCTCCCTCATAAAAAACAAGAAGTTACAAAAAAATAACCTTTATCATGAAAAATAACAACACAAGAATTTAGACAGTTGAAAATTTTTTTCCTTGAATAGTGATGAGACATGGAAAAGGGATTGAACAATCAGTCGATATTTCTTGGTTAGGCAGCATCAAAACAGTAAGAAAGGTATTTTATTCTGAGAAAATGGTATATCAAAAGGTTAGAGACAGCACAACCAATCAATTTTCCATGCTAATTTTGGAAATCAGTTTGGCTGAAACACTGAAGCTCGATCTGTGGGCTTCAGGCCTGCTATTTTCCAGTTTTACTAATACTTAAGTTGAAACTATATTTGTGCGCTGGCAGGAACATTTTTTATCAAAGTTCACAAACAGCAGTTTTACAAAGAATTTTAAAAAAACTTCTAAACAAGTACATTCCTCACATGCTTTGAAGTACACTGCAATTACAGAAGCTTACATTTACCTGATTTTACTTTAAATTTATCTTTGTTTTCACTCCTGGATTGTAAAAGATGGCTATCCATGTCAGGTACTGGCTAATTTTTTCAGCATCAACATTAAAGTAAATTATATTCAACTCTGATGCCTCTAGTTTCAGAAAAAGGAAGGGGAGGTTGTAAGCAGTATGCATCCTTTGATTTGAGCTCTCAGCCTTGACGGCACAGCAAGTGTAAGATGTGGATGGGAGCATAGATGTTGACAGACATAGCACTGGGATTATCTTTTAAGTGTTTGCTGAACAATTGCTTATTGAGGCGCTCTAAAATATTACAGCATGCTGAAAAGGAGCCAATCTAAGGTTAGTTGTTGCTTTTCTTTTTGTTTCCAAACACCAAATAAACTGAACCTTCATTAAATATAGCTGTTTGATCACTTTCTTATTAGCTGGCCGGCACTCACGAAATTGGTAACAATTTTACTATACTTCTGTATTTTGGTTACTTACACATGCCATTTTCATGCTTTAGTTAAATAAGCTTCAATAAAAACAATCTCATATTAGGGCAAGCAGATCGACTAATAATGTATCATCCACTAGTATTGTATTATAACATTTATTCATTTATTGCAAAGAGTACATTTGAACTGAGATAGCCATCCTGTAAGTGTAATTTCCCATTTCTGCAAAGAGTCTTCTAGCAACTTCTAAAATAACAACTCTGCAGATAAGTCAGACATTTTAAACCCAGGTAACATAAGACCTAGGGGCAGGGGGTACTATCTTATTTATCAAAACTGAAATAAAGACCAAAAGATTAGGACAACTTTCCAAGACTTTTCTCTGGTACCAGTTGGATTCCTCCCCATCTAAAATAAATCTAATTAGAATAAATTCATACTGTAGAAGAATTTGGCAGTGGATGTATGATTTTTCTTTCAAGTGTGGGAAGGATGAATAGGCTATCTTGACACACACAGAGAACAAATAATCTACTCAGTAACACCGAGAGAATTCCATGTTTTCTTTGATACTCAGAAGACAATGTAGACAACTTTGGTGATACCAGACATACACATATATGAGTATTTTTTTTACCCTGCCCCATGTCTCAAAATTCTCTTCCTTACTTAGAATTTAAGTATCCTGACACAATTGTTATACCAGCCTTCAGAAATTATAAGAAATACCAGGTTAAAATGATGTAAGAAGATCACAGCATTAGAGAAGTAATGTAAGCAGCCAGGCTATTCACATTTCTTTCATCTCCAAACTAAGACTGGCACCTGCAGTTTGACAGATAAGTATCAAAATACCAGCTGCTACAAGATTTAGACACCATTCATTTGCTGAGATGTTTCTCAGGATTACTTTCTGTGGTGGTTTGTGTTTTTTTTTCATATTTTATCATTTCAGCCCAACACAAAAACCCACATAACTTACATCACCAAGTATGCTTTCCTGATAAAAATCACCTTTACAAAGTGTCAGTGAGGGTAAATACAGAGGCACAAAACCTAATTTATCCTTTCAAGCATTATACTAATTTGACATCTTAACAGGACAAATACACCGATTAAGTATAAGCTAGCATCATGTTTCATGCTTAGTTTCTTCTTGCTTGCTTATATATCCCACCTAGGCACTGGTTTTTGAACGTTATTCGAAAGCACCATGAAGTATTTTCCTGGTGATTCCAAAGCTGTAGACCAAGCAGTATAATCCAACAAAATCCTATTTCTTACACTGTGAAAATTTCCAGTTTCTATCATCTTTTTCATCTGATCCAGATTCGTGAGTTTAATTCTTAGAGTGCTTTTTGGTAAGGGAGGTTGTGGGATTATTTAAAACTTTTTTCTAAGCTCATAAAATCCCAGTCTGATATGGAGGCAGTGGAATGTGTGAAAGGACCACTTCTGCTTTCTGTCAGGGTTGTCCTATGAAATGACTTGCAGGAAATGTCAACAGATACTTTATATAAAGTCTTGTTTTCAGCAATTCTATCATACTGTGACAATGCCAAACTAATCCTCAAGTTTTCCTACTTTGTTGGAAAAAACCCTGTTTTCTAGTAAAACATTTTAGGCCTGATTTATTTGCAATTTCATTATTACAGAAGAGAGATTTTTTACCAAATCATATACCAAATCAAAGCATATTTTTTCTTTAATTTTGCATTGGCAGAGTCTGATGAAAGAATCAAATATTCAATCAGAAAACGCCCAGCAGTAATCTTTGTCTATGTGAGCCATCACAGACCTCCTCAGAAGCATCATATGTCATTCTACTCTCTGTGTGGGGCTGGACCCCAGGATTCACATGATTCAAATACTGGAATTCCCCTTAGGACTAGTGTTTGGAATAAGGAGCAGTACATAAATATTTTAAATTACCTCCACCAGACAGTCTATTTTGAAAGCACCAGTCCCTTGCAGTGATGTTAACTAAGCAGGTCAACATGAATAACCTAACCTTTCTGTTGTAACTAATTTAAGCTTTCCAGCGTTATTAACTGATGTCCTACCTGTCGTAGTTTAGCCTTATCTGGCAATTAAGTAGCACCAGTCGCTCTACCACCTACCAACACACTCCCCGGCCCAATGCTGAAGGGTCAGAGGAAAAAAAAAAACCAAGGGAAGCTTGTAAAAAGATAAAAAACATTTAATTATATAAATGAAACTTAAGTGATACTAACAATACTACTGCTAATAGGTAATTAACAAAAAAATAGAGGAATATGATATAGTATCTCACCACTCGTGGACCGACACAACCAGATTCCAAAACAGCAAGCACAATCCAAGCAGAAAGGTAAAAAAAAAAAAAAAAGAACAACCTATCACATACACAAAACAAACCAAACCACCCACCACCCCACCCTTCCCAAATCCCAAGTCCAAGAAGTGAAGAGAAAAATTTCCAACTCCCCCCCAAATCAATCAGCCTAACAAAAGCAGCTGCTACTCTCCTAAAAGCCTGCCAAGGTCTAACACAAGCCTCTAATGACCCAGCTATTAGCTAGACCAAAGGCCTAAAACCAATTCCCCACACCCAGAGCCACTTTCACGCCTTGCAAACTAACCACTGAGCTTGATGTATCATGGAATGAAATAAGACGCAGTGGGGCCAGCCAGCTCTCTGTAGGAGAGCAACTTGTCCCTGCCTGAGAGCAGCACACCACCACAGCTTTCTGTCATTTAGAATTTAGCACTCTACATTGTAAAGGTGCTATCAAAACACAAGCTAACTTTGAATATCTGACATTCGAAGAATGAATAAATCTACACATGCTTCTCATAGCAGCATCTAATTTTCAGACCTGGCATGCCAACATCATCTCTGAGGTTATTCCTCCTGGTAGATCACAGAATCATACAGTAGTTTGGGTTAGAAGGGACCTTTAACGGTTATCTAGTCCATCCCCCTTGAAATGAGCAGGGACATGTTCAACTATATCAGGTTGCTCAGGGCCCTGTCTAACCTGACCTTGAATGTTTCCAGGGATGGGGAATCTTCCAGCTCTTGATGAAGAGTGCTCTGCCATTAAGAGGACTTTGAATTGCTCTGCCTGTGCTACACCATGATGTTAATGTACAAGGTACTGTCTCTGCTGACGACACTGGAAAGGGTTGGCAGACTCCTAAAGCTGCTCACCTACCCCAATTCCCACAGCCGCTAGAAGGATCTGAAGTTACCTTGGGAAACCTAAGTAACATCATCACTCATATGATGATGTAAGGACTTTCAAAAACTAGGAAACAACCACTAGGAAGATAAAGTTTGTATGGTTTTTGAGGGCTACTTTTGAGCATAAATCAGGGCCTCACATGAGGGAAAATGTAGCCGTATGCAGGCAGGAGAATGCATGTGCTCTTTTATGAAACCAGTGACAAACTTTCTCTCAGACATCCAACCTCATCTTGGTATGTCCCTAATCCTAAAACATTTTTCTTTTCCATCCCAGCATGCAACAAGAGCTGCTGCAACTATCTTACACTTCCCATTCCATCATTCTTACCATGTGCTATAAATTAATTAGAAAACTTACTGCCCATTAAACTCACCCCAGAAGACTGAAAATGGGCAGCATCGGTTTTCATTTCATGAATAGTTCTTCACTTTTTCATGCTTAAAGTTTGTATATACTGAAATGTCATGTGCTGGGGTCTATGAGTAACTGATACAATTTTGATTTATGTTCAATACTGAAGCAAGAGTTGATCTGACACCAGCAAAAAGACAGGAAGGCATTCTTTTTGTCTTAGTAATCCACATACAGTTTTATGAACCCAGTGTGTTTTAGGAACTAATTCACATAATCCTAGAAGATTGTATTTTGAATTTCCATCAGTGAATTACCTGATGGACATAAAATGGCAAATTGCCATGCTACAGTCCAGTGCCTACTGATCTGTACAAGTGGGCTGTTGTGCTACAGGTTAGCTTGGTTAGGCTGAGCGCATTTATTTGCAATCACAGTTTCCCCTTCAGCTCTGCCTTTTTGCTATAATATGATCATCTTTGGGGATGATTTGAGAGATATTCTAACAAGTGTAGTGTTTTGTGGAGGTACACTAACAAGGAATTAGGAGATCTGTTTGCCACAACAATGGCTTCTTTATCATATGATCTAAAATAAGGTATAAAGTGCACCTTAAATAAAAAAAAAACACCCACACCAAAAAAAAAACCCACAAAACCAAACCACAAATCACCCAGCAGTTTTACAGACGTCTGAAGTCTGATCTCCGCAATAAGATACAATTGTTTTCTAGAAACGTACACAGTAGAATAAAGCAAATGATAGTGGGTGGGTTTTTTGTCTAATACTGTGTAAGAGAAAGTCACTGAGCCTAATTGTATTTACACTGAAATCAGACTGGTTCAGGAACCTGGTCTACAAATATCATCTGCACAAAATTAATTTTAACTGAAATATGACTTCGGAAAATATCCTCTCTTCTTTTTCTTGCAATCTTCTGCTAAAATTAGTTAATGAAATTGTTTAAGAATAAAGAAATATTTATTTTATATGAACAACTGTATGTAAATATTTTTACTAACTATCCCCTGTAACTCCCATAAACTAATTTCCATTACTGCAATTAAAATTAAATGGAAATTTGAAAACAATTAAGCAATAAACCAAGACCTGACAATATAGCTATAATTTAATAATAATTTTTAAATAAACAGCTATTCAGGATAGAGTCTTCCAGCAATGATTACATAAGATTTGTATTTGCTAATATAAAAGAGATCTGTATCTGAAGGTGCAGAAAATGTCCTTGGGTGAATTTTATGCAAGACCTCGGAGGAAATTAATTCTGCAACTCTTATTATTGTTAATGGGAGTTATTCAGCCAAATCTTCATGCATGAGTCACAATTAATATGTACCCCTTATGGTTTTTCTGCATAATATCTCAAATTAATTTCCATAAACAAGTTCCCAGTAGTTATTTAATACAGTAGATCTGATTCTGATTCCACAAAGGTCCCTTGATTCACTTCAGTGTAAGCCTCAAAGAAAAGCACCTGACTGAACACCTTAAATTAAAATCTCACCCCAGTGTAACTCAACTAACTTCAACAAGCTAGCCCATATTTACACCAGTATAAAAGAAGCCAAAATCAGACCCCTATTTCTAAAATCCAATTTGTTCCTTAGCTCATCTCCGGTGACATTTCCACATCAGTACCTTTTAGATATGGTCTGTAAACACTTTGCCTGCTTGCTCTACTGGTAACTGCTCTAGCATGGACTTCAGTTCTGGTGGGTAGTATTTATTCTGGTCAGATCCTAATGTTTCTTTTAAATACTCTTAAAATTGAGATTGTTATAAATTACTTTGGTAAGAATAAACTTCTATATGAGAAGAACTGAGAAAAATTGATTTCTGTTTGTTTCTCTCTTTAACCTCACTTGCAAGAAAACAGTAATGCAATTTATTTCAATATTGGTGCTGTCATTCACTGTTTTGTGTATAAAGCTTGTTGATTTTCTTAGCATCTCTTCTGCAAAGGAACTGCTGACTTCAGCATAGTAAATACTGTTGTACAGATTAAACTTTTTAGCTTACTTTCATGCATCATAAGCCATACAAGTGAAAAAAACCCTACCACTGATTACACAAAATGCGTGGATGAAACATGTAAGGGCCAAGAATTCTTAGAGGAGTATTTGAGGGAATCCATTTAAATTAATTTTACTGCAGATTTTTTCATTTTGAGACCTGCTCCACTAGCAATGTTGACTGAGATGAAAAATCCTCCCGGACAGGCCATCTTGCTGTATTGTATAGGTACCACTTGCTCTGCTCCTGAAACACCCAGACCTGAGAATGTAGAGCTTTACCATCCCTGATGATGGCTTCTCTGTGGAGAATCAGCTATGCTTGTAGTTAGCATACACATGATGTATGAAAAAGTGCTGTCAATGTACAAGTCCTAAAGTTATCTGAACTAGTTCAAGCTCTCTAGGACTCGGCACTACACAATAACTCTCAGGAGATCTGCAGGCATGTCAGTTATTATACCCACTCAACCAATTTCATCTTATTTGCACTTAGTTTCAGATAGAGCCAAAGCAACAAATTAAACAGTTTTGCCCTCACTTCTGCTATACTGTACCATTTGCCATGATACCTGTTAGGGTAAGTAGCCTATGTAGTCATGACCAGAGTCAGATACTTTGCACAGATGTGTGGAAGTTGACCATATTCTAATCTGCTAATTCTACTGGAGATTTCCACTCCTCACTGATACTAAAAAGACATTCACAGTTACTAGCTTTGTCTTAGGCAATTATGTAATGAATCCCACTCTAGCAGGCCTACTATTAAGCCAGAGATGACAAAAAGTACTTGAGAGGATTTTTTGTTCTCGTATTATCATTAACCAGAGAATGTTTTTTGTTCTAATATTATCGTTAGCAATTTGTACTATAAAAAGTAAGTTCACAGAGTGTTTGGATGATGATAGTCTAGGGAAAAGCTGGAAATAAGCTCAGAGTTTATCAGCTTGTGGTACTGCTTAAAGAATGGTTGTGTTACTGAGTAGCCCTTGGAAGAAATGTAATTATGCCTGCACGGTGCTAGAATTGCATTAATAAATCCTGCCTCACTCAAGGATCTCTATGGAACCACCATGCTGTCTCTGCATCCACAACCCTGGTAACTTGAAACCCAGATAATCTACCAATGGATAGTGAGGGCTGCCTGGATTTCTGTATCAGGACTACCTCTATATCTAATTTACAGATCTATTCATTTTCTCTGATATGACTGTGTCATGTACTCACTGTCGGATTTTGCAATCTAATATAGTTTGTGATTTCTAAGAACCAGAAGGTGTGAAAAAGGTATCAGAGCATAGTATGCAAGAATACAGAAGTAATGACTTTCTGTAATTGTCCTGAAAAATAAAAATGCAGCAATGAGTAGCTGAGACATGATAAGACTTAGTCATTGGTCTTTGTATTACTGGGAAGAGGCAAACGGTGATGATATCTGAAACTACACAGGTTGCTTTGTAAAACATTAACCCTAAACACGTTTGCATTTCAATCATTTGGACAGTGAAAGTTTAACTGTTTATCCCTAGAGCTGCTCTTGCAAGTAAAAACAAGGGCATGCATAAATACTTCTAGTAAAAACCATTCTGACTTGAAATTGTGTAAAAATTTATAGAATCATGGTTTGGGTTGTAAGGGGTGTTAAATATCATCTAGATCCAACCCCCCTGCTCCCACTACAGACATCTTTCTCCTGCATAATAAGTCAAGCAAATCTGCAAATGCACTCTCGTATAAGAAACAGATTGCTTCCAAATGGATGACGCTGGGAAGCTCAACTGGTATTTTTAATTGATTCAGTCATATCCCATAGGAATATGCTGTACTGTTCTTATAGTATTCTCTCTTTTTTTATGCTGAGAGAATGGTGAAATTGCCAATTTTTCAGAGACAGTAAGACCAGTTTTATATGTCTGAGAAACACCCCATCGTCTAAATCTCAAATGTGTAAGAGAAACCCTGAGGTTGGAAGTGTCTGCTCTTGAAAGGAGTCCTATAAAAAAGGAAAGCAGTTCTTTGTTGGTGCAAGAACACATCTTAACAGTTTTTATGGCCTTACACTATGAACCCTGAATGCACATCTATGACTATACAAATACTTCCAAGTATTAAGCTGTAACTTCAAACTTGCTTAATCAACAGTAATTCAAGCAGAAATATGATAGAAAAATAATTTTAAAAAATTATTTTGCTGACACGAGCTTGTATTAAAAGCATCTTAAAATAGAATGGCTGCACACAGAAAATGCTTCTTTCCCCCAAAACAACTGTAAGTGATTAGTCTATAAAAAGATTCATTTCTCCTAGAATAGAAAATCAAACCAGGAACAGCTTTGTTCAAGCATCTGCTAGCAATGGAAAACATACTTTGTCTTTAGCCAAATGTCTGAAATAATGTTTTATTCTGGAAGTGTTTTGCTATTTTATATTCCCCTCATTTTTGTTTTGTAGATTTCATGCTGTAGCCACAACAATGTTATTAACACCACTAAATTTTTTGTGTTCCTTAATAAGGAAACCTAGGGTTTCAAATTAAAAAACACCACCAGAATTAACATTTGCATAGTCATTGTAGAGGAGCGATTAGACTAATCAAAATTCTTTGATTAAAGAATGCTTCCCAAGTGTCTGTCCCTGATAATTACTATGCAACCACTGCATTCTAGGAGATATAACTGAAGGCCTTCATGCAAATGCTTTTTACATAGCAATTCTCTTATCTTTTTGTTTTATATATATACTTACATATAGCTGATGCAACTAGGGCTGGTATTTTCAGAAAAACAGTATATCTTGTGGAACTCAGCATGAAATCACAAGTGCTAAAAACAGGACAAAAATATTTAGTTCAGTTTTCTTGAGACAAAAGCAGATAATCTCATTTTATTTCTCCATTTCAAGTTTAAGTGTGATTCCACAGGTTTACTGCACAATATCAAATCCAGGTGCTGAACCCCCTAAGTCAAAAGAAAACACAAAAAAGTACAACAGCAATTGTTCCAAAAACTCCATCTGGTCTTAAATAATAATATAGGCTTCCTATGATGTTATGAAAATGTATCACACTTTTTGATACATTTGTCCTCGACTTTGTGAACTAAGGAGATTATTCACTCCATTTTATAGATTACCTTCATACAATCAACATTTTGACTCGATCAAGACATACATAGCCTTCACTGGTTAAGGACTCAGCTAATGTACTGAGTAATAGCTTAACTAAGCTAATGTACAAACAGCCATTAATGACATACTTTTGTTTTTCTTTTAAAGGACTTGACAGAAAGGATGCAACAGCATAAGAACCTTTGTAGAGGTGGGAGTGAGCTAATCTGGAGATGACAGCACTTGTGCCAATGATGGAAAATCCAGGCTCCACTCCTCTGCTCCATCTCCTGGGTTTCAGCCCTTACCTCCTCACTAGCAGGTGACTGGTCTGGTTTTCCATCAGTAGGTTTTTCTGGGTCAAGAGCCTTCTCCAGCTTTCCTGCTAAACTTACTAAATTTTGGAGAAGAGGAGAATCAGAGAACAAGCAGCCACTGAAGAAAAGAAAGAGAACCTGATTTGACATCCTTGGGAGGAAAGTCTGTATTTCAGTTCCTGCTCTGAAGATCTGAATGTACCTTACAACACATAAAATACAGAAACAGCCTTTAAATCAAAGACTAGAATCATCCCATTAATTTTTCTCCTCCCTTGAAAGTGGGAAACAGACAAAAAGAAAGGGAAAGTGAATTACATTGTAACTGAGTGTTGAAACCACTAGAAAATTATCTGGAGGCAAAACACACTTCTTATTCTCTGGCCACATTTTTGAACAAGAGGAATACCCACGGGGGGAAGGTATACTGACTTACATTAGGTGTGCTAAGAACATAGATATCAGATTAGGTTTTTCCAAGCACAGGGTAGCAGATTTATTTCTGGTCACATGCTGCAGCTTTCAATATGGTATAAATATAAAATAGACACCATGTTACTTAGTCATGGACAAGACAAGAACATTCACAAATGGGAAGGCCAGAGACAAAGTATTAAGCACCTTTCCAATTTTATTGGTAAAAATTTAATGTTCAGATTTTGAGAGCTACATGCTTTTACTTAGACAGTGAAGCACCCTTTTGCACACAATAGCCATTTGCCCAAGGTCAGACCACAGACTCAAAGCTAAGAGGAGCTTTCAAGACCAAGGAAGGTTTTAACTGCCACATGTTTTTAACTCGCCAGAGTAAAGTTTAAGAACAGCTATAACACAGAATATAATTGCAGTATATTTAATTGAAACCACTATATAGGATATTAACTGTCTCTTTTTACAGTGTATAGAACATATATACATCACACTATCTCACCTTTTTCCTCCACTCACAATCTTTGAATTATTTATGTAAGCAGTAATTGGTAGGATGATTAAATAAAACCAACCAGAAAAAGCTACACATAAATTCCACTGTTTTCTGCAGTCACATTTAGTATCACAGCAAAATATACATAAGCATAAACCAAGCTTACATCTATGAAAGAAAACATACAAATAAAAAAAATTATTTTCAATTCTTAATTGATCCAGTTCTGATAAAAGTAGCATAATGCTTTCACCCTGCCTCCTCTTTTAAAATAGCATACAAGTCCCCTTCCATCGGGGCCAAAACCGGTCAGCACTAATAGCATCTGCCAGCTGCCAGAGCCTTTTTGCTCACACCGCAGTTGCAGCAGTTATGCTCTTCTGGCAGGAAAGGGATATCACTGATATTGTTGCATCCGTAATAAAAACTGTTGGTGATTCAGTACTCTGTCAGGCACAAATGTTTTACCTGATAGCTGTTGTTGGGAGTGAAAGTTGTCCTAAGTGCTCTGTAGGAAAGTAAAGCAAAAAGCCAAAATGGGATCCATCTGTAGGGTTTTGTGTTCATATTGAGGCAAGACAATGATACCAGGTTTTAAAAAGATGTCAAGGGGTGGCTAGAAGGAAGAAAGAGACAACAAATTTTGTTATTAATTGGTCACTTCAGTCTAGTCTCCATCAATGTTTTTCTCACCCTATTGTTAGTCTATTCACTGCGGCACAGCTGGCAAAGGATTACAAAGCTGATCATTACAAGTGAAAACTGAACCACACTACCAGACCTGTGTGTAAAAGCCTCATAACATCTGTGACATGAGCAAAGAATAGGTCTCCTTCCTTTAATGTCATTTCAACTTTTGTTTACTCTCAGTACTTTGTTTTGTGTATAAAATATTCATGCTTGTGGTCTACTGATAGTGAAAAATTAAAATCTTTTAGCATGAAATTTAATTTCATGCATTACTTAAAAAATATTAAAAACAGTATCTAATATCTTCCTTCTTCAAAAGAGCAATATTTCATTACCACAGAGGTTGCAGGACATTAGCATGACTTGAAAAGTTAAGAGTATCACATTTATCACAAATCCCACAATTACTTCAGTTCTGCATTTTTACAATGCCTGGTACCAGGGAATCCTGATCCATATACTGTAAGTAAGTAAACCAAATAAAGCACAGAATCTTAAGGTCTCTTAAGTCCTGTACGACAGAGCTACTCAAGAAACAGAGATATTATATTTAGTTTTTCCTCCCACATTTCCCTTGCTTTCAACTTTACCGTGGCTTTGTTCAAAATCTTAGATTCAGAATAATTTTTTGTAAAGGCTCCTTTATCTTCAACAGGACCACAACTGGGCTTCTGTCCTTATCTGACAAATATAAATCCTCAATTATAACAACATGAATTTAGAACAGACCAGAAACCTACTCCCTACCTTCACAGGATGCAGAAAGGTATGTCTGTCAAATCCCATTAGAGATGAACCTTAAGTGGAATCAGAAGAAGGAATGGCAAAATCTGCACACAATAAGCATACTACCATTCACAAAAGTTTTCACAGACTTCAGAACAAAATTTAAAAAAAAAAAATCAAAATAAATACAACATAGGTAACACCTAGAACAAAAAAACATGCAAAATAGCAATAAATATAGAAAACTCACTAAAGAAACACAGACATCTTAGTCTGATTAAGGATGGTTGATATTCTGTGTGAGTGCTGGTTTTGGCTGGGATAGAGTTCATTTTCTTCATAGCTTCTAGTATGGAGCTGTCTTGGACTTGTGACAAAAACAGTGTTGATAATACAGGGATGTTAGCCATTGCTGAGCAGTGCTTACACAGAGTCAAGGCCTTTTCTGCTTCTCACCCCACCCCATCAATGAGTAGCCAGGGGGTGTACAAGAAGTTCGAGGGGACACAGCTGGGACAGCTGACCCGAACTTAAATTTTCTTACTTTTACTCTTCCAATTCTCTCCTCCATCCAACTGGGGTGAAGTGAGAGAGGAGCTGCGTGGTGTTCAGTTACAAGTTGGGGTTAAATCACGATGCTTTTTTTTTTTTTTCATGAAGTGTGACGATTAGACAATATATTCATACAGGATGAAATGCAATTTTATAGATTTTCTGAAAAAAATTTTCTATTGATCCAACATTGCCATAACCTTTGTTACTGAAGTACTCCATTATTTGTGCCTTCTCAATACACATATTAGCTAATTAAATAACAACTACTTTTCTCCTAGTAGTTATTCATTCCATGAAAAGTTCTCTGGAAATACTGAAATATTTTAGAATCAGATATTCTGTAGTCTAGGTTTGGAAACTCAATCCTATACACTGAGATGAAGGCCCAAGGTATGCCCACAATAACTAACTTGTGGACACACAGAAAAATTTCATTATAAACACTAGCACTGTCTTTTCCCCCCTGCTTCCACAAGTCATCTCTCTCTTCGTCCTCAAAATACGAGTATATTTTATGGTGATACATGAAAGATATGTTCCATTTCCCATTAAAACAAAAAAGAGATTTAACAGTTATTTGACCTGGCCTGAGGAGTTAGTGTCTTGTATTAATGTACTGCCACCGTTATCTACCTATACACATACACACACGTATATTTTTTTTCCATCGGTGTATTAAAGCTGCCCCCTGGAAGTAACAGCCATATCAGTTTATTGTTCGTTTGCAAGATGTTCTTCTGAAACCTGCCCTGTGCAATATTTTCTTAGCATTATTGTAACAATGATGATCTAACAATTTGTCTTTTTGAATAACAAAGGGACTATTCCCAGGTGGCCAAGAAGGCCAACGGCATCTTGGCTTGTATCAAAAACAGCGTAGCCAGCAGGTCCAGGGATGTGATTCTCCCCCTGTACTCGGCACTGGTGAGGCCGCACCTTGAGTACTGTGTTCAGGTTTGGGCCCCTCACTACAAGAAAGACATTGAGGTCCTGGAGCGTGTCCAGAGAAGGGCCACAAAACTGGTGAAGGGTCTGGAGAATATGTCTTATGAGGAGCGACTGAGGGAACTGGGCTGGTTTAGCCTGGAGAAGAGGAGGCTGAGAGGAGACCTGATCACTGCCTACAACTACCTGAAAGGAGGTTGTGGAGAAGTGGGTGTTGGTCTCTTCTCCCTAATGACAGATGATCGGACGAGGGGGAATGGACTGAAGCTGCGCCAGGGGAGGTTTAGATTAGATGTAAGGAAGAAGTTCTTCACCGGAAGGGTTATCACACACTGGAACAGGCTGCCCAGGGAGGTGGTGGAGTCACCATCCCTGGATGTGTTTAAGAGACGGGTGGATGAGGTGCTGAAAGATATGGTTTAGTGGTGGACAGATACGGTTGGACTGGATGATCTCTAAGGTCTTTTCCAACCTAGTGATTCTATGATTCTATGATTCTATGATTCTAAAACAAAATTGAATGCACAGTGCAACTTTGGTGCAAGGATATAAATGGAGATGTGCAGACAGCGTAGACATTCTTCAGTTTTAACTACTTGGCAATTATGCTATGAGTGGATTCAGTTTAGAAAATGAGGGAAGACAAAACCCCAGAAGTAGAGAGAGTTACATGTATCCCCTAAGCATAAGCTGAATGGTCCAAACGCATGGCATATCCCTATGTCAGGACCTGAGCATCCAGCACCTGAGCTCTGTCATGAGGCCAGAGCTCATGGGCAAGAGAAGAACCGAGTTCTAATTCTCCCAGTGGCAGCTCAGGTGCGTAGTACATGGGGTAAAATAAGCCCTACGGCAGCACTGTAGTTTTTAAAATGTGCTCACTAAAGATTTCTTCATTGAGTCCAAGACTTTAGTTTTGGTTTTCAACATAAACTCAAAGATCAATCTTTGAATGACACATTGCCCAGCTTTATCCTTGCAGAGTTGTATTTTTCAGACAGAATCACAGTCTGAACAGTGGTAACAGCAGTGAGACACGGCAGGTATGAGCAAAGGTGCCAGAAGCTGTCCTGGCAGACATTTCACATCAAGTAAGCTCCTATCATTCTTAAGGAACACCGAGCACATTTTTCTCAAACAATATTCAACCAATTACAATATTTCCCATATAAAACCCCATGGTGTGGTTTTAGTGCAGTCTTTCTGTCTGATTCATTGTTTGTTCACCCATCTTTCAGACCCTCTCACACAATCCAAGACATTTAAGCTATTCTGTACGTCAGTAACTACTAATGGTTTCCTGAGGTGGTTTCGGTGTAAGTTCAGTGAAAGGTATAAATTAGCAAGCAGATTTAGCAAGCAGCAGATACAACAATTAGACTAAAGATCTTTCTTGAAAGAAGTGGCTGGCAGTACACCCACAGCGAAGGCTGACTTCATAATTTAGTAAGCAGATTCATAAGTGACAGATAAAACAACTAACGGAAAAATCTTTTGTGAGTGAAATAGCTCATCAAATATGCACAGAGAAGGTACATTTGCATGAAAATGATGTGTAGATTTCCACTGAAAAGCAATCTATTTTTTCCTGCCTTTTTTCCCCTCTTTATATTACTGGGGTTTGTGGTAGGAGTTCGACGGAAAACAGAGCACTTAGTAAAGGAATAAATTCCAAATGGGGACTGTGGATGAATTTGAAGCATCAGCCTAAAAAACTCTTGCATTAGAACTCAATCATTCTGCGCCTCAGCTATACAAACACTGGGTTTTTTTTTAATCAAGCTTTCTTGTTTTATGATTGCTGTGCTTTATTGCTTTATTTTAACAAGACATCCGCAGCCAAATGTTGACTGAAACAGTACGCTGCAAAATCATTTGAAAGGACGTGACAGGCTGCAATTTCTGCTACTCTATGTGGAGGAAGGGGAAGTCTGCCACCAGATTTACTACTCAGTCCTTGTTCTCATGTAACTATTTGCTTATACAGCATTGTAAGTGCGCAGGGAGCTATAAAATGTTGACAAAACCCCTCATGTTTATTCCCTGAAGAACTCAGGACCTTAGTTAACCATTTGAAAAGTGTATTTGCACTTTCAGGTACAACAAAAGCCCCAGGAGACAAACAGCATTCCCAGCAAAAGCCCAGGAGACAAAGACAATTCAAAGCTGTGAGCATCTCCTCCCAGTTGTTCCATCAAATCACTATGAAGTCTCTGGGGAAGACAAATAAATTTGTTTTTCCTGAAGAAGGCAACATGATGACAGCTCTGTATTTGTCTTGCTAGTGTTTTATGGAGGTTTCAGTATTGGTCTAGACAGGGACTGAACGCTCAGCAGCACCCTAACTTACAGCAGCCTACAGAGTATTTTCAGACGGAGTGAACTATTTAGATAAATGGACAATTCAAGTCACACATTACCTTATCTTTGAGAATAATGGGGATTGGGACATGGATGTTTCAAAAAGTCTCCTACCTGTGCCCCTATTATGAAGAAATGTTGAAAAAAGGTGTGTTGACAGCCACAAGAGTTCTACATTAACTTTTCAGTCTTTGCCGAAGGGGTTGTTCCCATGAACACCCATTTGGGTGATACTCCAGCTTTTAATCTGGTAGATTTGAACCCAAACCCATTATATTATTGTGTCTGAAGTGTGTGATACTGAATTACAAAGAACATTAAGATATTAGCATATCTTTTTTCCATCCAAAAAAGAACCAAATACATATTGAGTTTAAGATCGGACAGTCAAAAGAAAGCTTGGCTTTTCCCTTGGATTTGCTTTTTAACTTTCTGTTTATATTTTTAATAAGGACTGTTTTTATACATGAAAAGGCTCAGACCTTGTTATTTATGTATGTTCCTCAGTTAACAAAGCTGTTTTACCATTTTTTTCTCTGCATCAGAGCTTAACAAAGTGCCATGTAACATTTGCTCGAAGTATTTTACACCTCTCCAAGAGAATGAATCCTGTATTTTTAAAATCAGTGATTTATAAATTATAATATAATCTTTTCAAAAACAGAAACAGAAAATAAATAGGTATAATCAGAGCAAATCTATATATTTGCGAGATATAAAACAGTAAGATTCTAGGTCTGACTTCCTTTGAAGAAAAATTATTTTCTTTTAAAAAAATTAAAATGTAAGACAGTATTTCACTGGAACATTCACTAGAAAGATAGGAAATGAAAAGTTTAGCATTTCTGTTCAAAGTAAAATTCTCTACTAAAATTAAGTTGCACTTGTTTTCTAGCACCTTCAAATTGATTCCAATAAAATTTTGGTTTATATCTGCAGTTACCAGTATTTAAGACCCTTTGGGATAGTCTCACAACTACTTAAAGAAGCTTTTAGAGGTATACTAGAAACATTATTCTCCTGCTCAATCTTTTACTTTTGATAACTCCTGTTTTATTATGCATGAAAAACACTTTTGCAAACTGTAACTGCATAACAACCTAACAGCGATCTCCCTTACAGTACAGAAACCTGCAAATGAAGAGCTATAGCAAAATAGTGGAAGTTGCATCCCTGTCTTCTCCCTTACCTTCAATCATTCATACAGTTCTTTTTCTCTGAGTTACTGTCAGCTTCCCCTGCAGCATATATTGCTGAGGGCAATCCATTCTGAACTGTACAAAAGATATGTGCAACTTAACTGTCAAATATTTCTACACAGTATGTATTTTTCCCCTAGAAAATTTTGATTATTTCTCCTCAAGAAGCTGTAATTGTTTTCCTCATCACCATGTTTCAATACAATTTTTTACCCCATTGATTGGTTAAACAAAAGATCTTCTAAAAACTGATGTTTCAAAATGTCACTAAGGGGGAGGCTTCTGAAAAGCATAATACCTCAGCACTTCCCACAGGATTAGCAATACACTCCGCTGTCTTCAGGAGCAGACATTCTGCTTAGGTTTAAAAACACACTCATAACTTTATACAGCTCTCTCCTAAACAGGTCAATCCACCACAAAGCCACTTTTTTGTATGACACAATAGCAGGACTGAGAAATTCTGATTCAAGACAAACACAGTATGACTTTCCTTCTTGGACACAATATTTATTCCAATTCGATTTTCACCCTCAGTGCATCACTGTTGAAAGTGCAGACATAACTCTAGCAGCACTGCTTCCATTTTCCAGCAAACACACAACATCAACACATCCATTAAAAGTCTGAGAAAGTTAGTTACCAACCTGGTGATGGACTGCTTTTTAATTACACCTGTTCTGTTTTAATCATAAGCATCTGATTCTATCCTTTCCACAGATTTTCTGACAACAGAAATAAGAAATTTAACCTGGGAATATGGCAGATGACCAATGTCATCTACCTGGACTTGTGCAAAGCCTTTGATACTGTCACAACATCCTTGTCCTGTACCTTGGTTGGGGCAATCCCAAATACAAGTACAGGCTGGGTGGAGCATGGATAGAGAGCAGCTCCGAGGAGAAGGACTTGGGGGTACTGGAGGATGAAAAGCTGAACATGAGCCGGCAGTGTGCGCTGGCAGCCCAGAAAGCCAACCGTATCCTGGGCTGTATCAGGAGAAGTGTGGCCAGCAGGTCGAGGGAGGGGATTTTCCCCCTGTGCTCTGCTCTCAGCTGGACACCCCATCTGGAGTACTGCATCCAGCTGTGGAGCCCCCAACATAAGGAAGATATCGACCAGTTGGAACAAGTCCAAGGAGGGCCACAAAGATTATCAGAGGGCTGGAGAACCTCTCCTATGAAGAAAGGCTAAGAAAATTGGGCTTGTTCAGCCTGGAAAAGAGAAGGCTCCGGAGAGACCTCATTGCAGTCTTCCAGTACCTGAAGGAGCTACAAGGCAGCTGGATGAGGACTTTTTACGAGGGCCTGTAGTGCCAGGACAAGGGGTAATGGGTTTAAATTGAAAGCAGGGAGATTTAGATTAGATATCAGGAAGAAGTTCTTCATGGAGAGGGTGGTGAGGCACTGCAACAGGTTGCCCAGAGAAGCTGTGGATGCCCCATCCCTGGAAATGTTCAAGGCCAGGCTGGATGAGGCTTTGAGCAACCTGGTCTAGTGGAGGGTGTCCCTGCCCATGGCAGGGGGGTTGGAACTAGATAATCTTTAGGGACTGTTCCAATCCAAACCGTTCTATGATTCTATGACAAACCTTTTGTAAGTTATGTACAGCCTTTATGCCTCCATAACGATGTGTTTCTTAGTTCCTGAAAGCTTTCCCTGTATTTCAGGAGTGCAGAGACCTTTTGTTTTAATTCCATATCTAGGAATACATCTGAAGTGCTGTGATTTTCTACTTATTAATTTCATATCATGAGAACAGGCTCCTGCAACTGAGCTGTTAATTCAGCCACTGCTGGTCTTCTCTCCACAGCACTTCTTGAGCCCAATTTCAAAGCAGCTGTGACATACAGACACACTCTAAAATATAAAATATTGCTACCTTTGAGTGTTTCTGAAATATGGCAGCTGGACAGAGCAAAAAGCATTCACAGTGAGGGAAAGAAAGGCTGTAATGAACTTGGTTGCCCTCTATTCTGCATGGTCCCTGCTAACTGCAGGGAAGCTCCTACCACCTGCACACCCCAGAACAGTTTCTGAGCCCACAGACGCATCCCTGCTTCCCCCATCCCCAGAGCTGAAGGGAAGGAAAGGAAGCCAAGGAGACCAAAGCTCAGGACAAGCAGAGGAGAGGGTGGAAGCGGAGTGTTGGTGGTATGCCAAGATATTTTTCATCATCTCTAAATGCTAACAGTACTTGAAGATTTATTTCTAGGAGTAAAATGCAAAAAGCACATTTTGCTGTCAGTGAGACCAACCAGACTACTGGTGTTTCCAGCTTTTATGAATCAACTCAGTTCTGAAGGTGTGCTCTATTGATACATTCCCGTGTAGGTATTTCAAGAGCAGAACAATGCGTTTCTCCTAAAATCTTGCTTCAGTTTAACCTTTGTGCTATAGATATATGTAACAGAGCAATAAAACGTGAATTGTAAATACAATGTATGTTTCAGTTATTTTAAATATATTACTACAAAAGGTTCAATCCAACATTTTTAGAGTTCAAAGAGTAGATTACACTTATGCAACTGACATTAATCAGCCATTTGACTGTGTCATTCACTCATATTCAAATAACAATTAAATAATTCAAATATCTATTACTAACTTTCATATTTTGTATAAGACTTCCTCAGAAAACACTGAACTTAAAAATTATTATGATCAATTTATGTGCAAAATATGAAGTTAATTTTGGGGATGTGGATTTACTTTTATGGGAACCTGTTGTTAGTCTGCACTGTAAGATGTCAAGTACCTTGGACTTCAGTGACATTCTGTGACTGAAAGCATCTTCAGAAGAAAGGGTTTACAAGGTAAAACTTACACGGGCCATTGTCTCATATATTTGTAGCAGTTTGTACATGGACACAACAGAGATATAAATGCCCATGTCCCAACTTTAAATCAGTGACTTAAAAATGGAACTTTCTTTAATGGCTCCTCTTATTTCTTCTATTTAAAAACATGTCAGCTATTAACAAATAATATGCTCATTATGGTTTGCATCATCTTGGACTCTCTCCCAGTAAGTAGTAATATGCTGTGGTAATAATCCTTGACAAGTTTGACTGGTGTTAATGTCCTCCTGTAAGAGGATAGGTGGTGTGTCCCCTGAGGTACCTCACTGACATAATGCACCAGTGCTCACTTTGCAGATTGCCTATCCATAACAGTGCATGTTTCCAAGTTATTTTGAAAATGTAAGGTCATATCCAACCAAGCATTGTTAACTAAAATTTAGTAAAATTATCACATCTATAAAGAACTGTATGAAAGGCTATAAGAAAAAATGCGTACTTTTATGCTCACGAATCAAAAAGAAATTACATTTTCTGCAATCACCAGCTCATGTATAATATGCTTTGAAATTGAATCACATTATCACTTCAGACAGTACACGAAGTATCATAAAATAATGGCTAATGTCACGAATTGCTTTTTTTCTATGGACTTTCTAAAGCAAATACTAAGGTTTGATAGCATATTGCTTCAAATGGACTGCATCAGAAAGGCGAGTGCATGTGAAATCATTTAGCCAAATATATTGTATGTGCAAAATGGCTTCAATGAAATTAATGAGATGCATAAAAATACTCTTCTTGTCTTGCACAAAACAAGTGTTTTCTATGTGTTCCAAATGAGCAAATTTCCAGAATCTAATTAAATAATTTGGACAATGGAATAACTTAATATTAATTATTTTTAAATGCTTACTTTGACATAATCTTTCCCTCCATCACTTCTTTTTTCCCCTACATAAATTCCCTATTTCATCAATAAAAGCTTATTTAGTCCAGAAAATAGAGGGGGGGGGAAAAAATCTCTTCTCCCTTATTCCCTCTTTCTCCATGATCAGCACTATGAGTACATTCTACAAAAATTATTACAAGTGCAGAGAGATCTGTAGGAAATCCTTACTTAAACAGTAGTACCTGATTACATTATCAAACAATGAAATAAAAACAAGAAACATCATTCTGATCACTGTTAACACTGAAAGTCATATATGGTCAGCTGCTGGAAGTCTGAAATAACAGCAGCAGTGTCTGAAATTACCTACACAAAAAGTCCATTAAAATCCAAACAATGATACTCACCTCCCAACCCCCCCTTAAAAAAAAAATAAAAAAACAAAAACAAATTTAATTTTAATATGTTAGAAAGATCGTGAATTGATGACTGCAAAACATTTCAAGTCTTCAATTTGTGATAACAGAAATAAGCACAGAAACAGAAGTTTATCATCAGTACCAGGAAAACAAATAAGTGACAAACATTTACCAGCAAATGACAACCAGTTCTCAGCAAACAGTAATAGGCCAAAGCAGTATGAAATACTCCTGGAGGAGTACATGCAAATGGTAATAGTAACATATAAGAATGATCTTCAAAACTTCAAAATCTCTTTCACTAAAATTGATTCAGTTTAAAGAAAGTATTACGGGGAGGGGGATAAAAAGCTCTGTGTTCACATTCCATGTGACATGAGAATTGGTAGAAAATTAAGCAACAGATTTTGGAAAGAACTATGGCTTGAACAAGTGGAAACTGAATAGTTGACACTTACTTTCATTTTGAACTGGACACTAGACATGTTTGGAGTATCATAAACTGATAGAGAAAAAAAAGATTAAATGAAACCATGTATGTTCTTTGTAGATGGAATGAATAAATGTCTGTTCTTTAAAGGATGGCTGATGACATCATTTTCCTGAAAGAAAATAATTTGTTAGGGAGACAGAAGAACAAAATGAGATGCAGAACTGCCTGAAAGTGAAAACACTACAATGGTAAAGACAGGGAAGACTACAAATAGCTGACAGAAAGGCATACAGTATTATACAAACATGGCAGAGGTTCCTTCAAGAGGCTCATCATGACTAGTCAGTGGCATCCCAAACTGAGACCTGATTGACTGGTGTTGAGAGCTCTGCACAGGAAGGAGGAACAGTGCTCTAACACTTGCTATGCCCACACAGGTGGGAGCTGAAAAAACTAAACCACCAGTATTTCTTTTGTTATGCCACTAGGAAGGAATTAGTCATAAGCCCTCAAAACCACTGCAGGCTACTTGGTCTTCTTTGAAGTTCCCATCACCACGGGGGTCTTTGTTCCAGAGTAGAGATTTTATGTACCATAGTATGAAATATACTGTATTCTAAAATGGGTTTTGTGTTACATCCCACACATAAGATACCCATAGTTTCGAGACAAGGATGTCGTGCGGGACAATATCAAAGGCTTTGAACAAGTCTAGGTAAATGACATCAGTTGCCTGTCCTCTATCCACCAGGGTCGTAGAAGGCCACCATTAGTCAGGCATGATCTGCCCTTGGTGAAGCCATGCTGGCTGTCATCAATCACCTCCTCATTCTCCATGTGCCTCAGCATGGCTTCTAGGAGGATCTGCTCCATAGTCTTGCCAGAGACAGAGGTGAGACTGACTGGCCTGTAGTTCCCTGGATCCTCCTTTTTTAAAAATGGGGGTTATGTTTCACCTTTTCCAATCAGAGAGAACTTTACCAGACTCTCACAACTTCTCAAATATGATGGATAGAGGCTTCACAACCTCATCCACCAGTTATTCCATCAGGTCCCATGGACTTGCGCACCTTCAGGTTCCTCAGGTGTTCCCGAACCTGACCCTCTCTAACCATGGGTGGCTCTCCTTTTTCCTAGTCCTTACCCTTGCCTTCCATGACTTGGGGGTATGGCTTGTGCCCCTGACAGTGAAGACAGAGGCAAAAAAAGCATTGAGTACCTCAGCCTTCTCCAATATCCTGGGAAACCAGCTCTCCCAGTTCCTTCCATAGAGGGCCAACATTTTCCCTGATCATCTTTTTATCCCCTATTTACCTATAGAAGCCCTTCCTGTCGGCCTGGATGTCCCTGGCCTGGTTTAATTGTCAGGGCTGTAGTTTTCCTAACCTGATCCCTGACGTCTTGGACAATTTCTCTGTAATCCTCCCATGGTACCTCTCCCTGCTTCCACTCACTTTAGGGTTTGTTTTTTTGCCTCACTTTGTCCAGGAGCTGTTTGTTCATCCACACAGGCCTCCTGGTGCTGTTACCTGACTTTCTCTTCATTGGGATACATCGTTCCTGAACTTGGAGGAGAAGGTCTTTGAATACCTGTCCACTTTCTTGGGCCCCTCTTTCCTCCAGGGCTTCATCCCATGGAACCTTGCCAATCAGTTCCCTGAAGAGTCTAAAGTCTCCTCTTCTGATGTCCAGGGTAGCGAGCTTGCTGTGCACCCTCCTTGCATCCATAGGGATCTCAAATGCCACCACTGCATGGTCACTGCATCCAAGGCTGCATTTAAGCTTCACAATCCCCACCAGCCCCTCCCTGTTGGTGAGAACAAGGCCCATAGTTTTATACTATTATGACTTCATTACCCAAAATAACTTGCTGAAATAATATCCCTATAGCATTATATGTTTATAGAGTAAATAAATAGGGCATAAGTCCTTACAAATGCCAGTCATGTAAACGTATTTTATCAAATGTTAAATAACTAAATATCTCTCAGTGCCTGCTTATAGAAATCACTGATTGGCACATCCATAGCATTTAATGCTTTAGGCCTTGGTCAATTTTGAAATAGATAACTAGATTCTAGCTTTGCTGATGTATTAAAACATTACCATTTTACCTCATTTATTTTTAATCTCCTCACATACAGTATAAAACAAAAAGAAATCTATACACAAAACTGGAGACTTTTTAAATAGATTCATTTATATGCATTCTGTGGGTTTAATGAAATTTATGAACTTGGAGGTATATACGTCTGACAGAAATTTATTCCCTCCTTTTTTAAATTCTTACCTCTTCAGAACTGTGAAGAATGTATTTGAAACAAGAGAATTACTGTTTTCAAGATTAGTATTCACTATGGTCTGCAGATGAACAAAAGATATATGAACATTCAGAGACAACAGATAGGATTCTTCTGTTTATACATGCGTTCTCTAAATGTGAACAACTCTAGCTCAGTAATTTTCGAGTTTTTATTTCAGGCAGCAGAGCAGCTGTGACTTCATTGCTTCAATTTCATTTTAATTCAATGTGCAGTTCGGAATATGTTAAAATGGTCCACATGACGTATTTTAAAACATCTGTACATGAGTGCTGAAAATCTATCAGATTTTAAAGTAAGAAGACGACGGTGTACTGTGTAAAAGAATGACAATGCTGATCATAGTATTCCTGTGCACCCCAATCCAAAAGTTCATTTATCAAAACGTATGGCTCTATGTTAAGAGAGTAGTGCTGCACTGTATCATCTATCATTTTTACTGTGAAAAATAAGACTTTGAATTGCACTTGTTCGAGACTCATCAGTTTCTCAAGAGTTTTCCTTGGAGGGCACAGAAGTTCATCTATGAAAAGTCTGTTAGAAAAATCTCACAGATTTTTTTAATTAACCATAAGCATCTTTTCAATAAATAATATTTTGAAAAGTAATAATATTTTGAAAAGTATAGTATTTTATTATAAAACTATTTCTAAAGTACTGCAGTTTGTTCCATTTTTAAGAGATGAAACCTGAAAGAAAATGTTTGACTTAGATTTGAATGACATACTACATTTAAAATAATTCAGTTTTTAACTGTTGTATCCCCTAGCAAATTAAAACATTACCTCTCTTCACACTTCATATATGAATCCCTGTATTATAGCTATGTATTTGCGTCTATCTAAACACAAATCAACAATGCAATTGTTATTCTGGTATAATTCTTTTGCGTCTTGATCAATTCCTTGCTTCTTGGCCAATTCTTTTGGTTACAAACCAAAAGTCTGCACGCTTAGGCCTATGCTAAAGGATCCCCCAAAACCCTAGAAGAAAATTTTCTACAGAGATTTTGTAATTTAGGAATTTATCTCAATTGTAAAAATTCCAGATGGACAGTATGCAAATAAAAAAATATGTACTGCTCTTATATATCACAATGACACCTTTTAATTTGTCCAGTTCCTGCTAAAGAGAAATTTGTGACATGCAGGTAGGAATTTCTACTACCTTATTTTTAAAAATGTGCAGGATATCTTTTCACCAGAAAAGTAGGAAACCGAAACTAAGATGTATTAAAACACACAACAAACTACTTCCTAAAAGTAAATTAAGAACGCTTGCAGAAACACCATCTCAGTTTCCTTTGCTTATGCTTACAAAAAGACTTACTCAATTTCATTCCTGCAATATTTACGCTGGGCTCCAGAATACCATCTCTTGTGTTTCATTCAGATGAATGTAATTGCATAAACCTAAAGCTTTATTTCAGTGAATTAACTGCCATCTCCACCATGGCCATGCCCACCCATTCCAAGCCACTGCAACGCTGAGCTACCAAATGCCGAGCTCACAGGCAGGCACAATGTTGAGTACTTTCCAGGAATTTGCAAGGATATGGGACACTGCCAGGGTCAAAAATATTTTGTGTATGCCACCTAAGAGATTTGAACTAAATGTTTCAAACATTTGACAGCATTTATCGCCTTTAAAATGTTAGCAGGTCATGGTCAGCCCTAGTGATTCACAAGTCTGTCCACCTCTTCCTCAGTCTCTACCTGGACTAATGCTTTTCTTGCTGAATACATGTGTTAATGTCACTTGACTTCTTGGCTTCTTTCAAGCAGAAATGTCACACACCTTTTCTACTGACTAGAACTCTTTTTTCCTTTTCAGTAAGGTACAGCATTAAGTTAGCTTACACAAATACAACATGATTAAATTCCTAATGAAGTCTGCCTATGTATATATACTCTATTTTCTTCCATTCCAGTTTTCTATTTTGATGACTATATATTTCTTTCATGGCACACAATCCAATTTCTGAACCACATTAAATAACTTGTTGACACTAAATTAGTAAAATTGACACTATAATTATCATGTTCTAATGCCTTTTTTTGCTGTGTATTTTTATTATTCTGATCATACTGCCTTATTTCACTCCTTCAAAGCTAGTATTTACATTGTACTCTATCCAAAAAGTCTTTCACACAGACCTAGCTAATAAAGAGTAATTGGTTATGTAATATTACAGGCCTTCCAACCTATAACTTGTTTAGAAAAATTAATCATAACACTTTAAAACTAGAAACTCTTGCTATTCAGAAGTTCATCACATTGAAAAACATAAAATGAAATTTATTATTTAAATGGGTCCTACTTCAAGAGTAAAGACAAGTTCTTACTTGGTAATTTGAACCTCCAGCATATTTAATGAGACTGAAGGGAAATCATTTGTGTTTGGCATCAAGCTGTCATTTAAACCAACACTCAGTAATCACAACAGGTAAGACTTGAAGTTGTGTTGGAAATATATTTTAAGTATATACATCAGGAGAGAATATGGCTTTTTGAACATCACAACAACGTATTGATATATTTCCATAACTGTATCTTCTTCTAAGAAATTAATCCATTTAGATGAAGAGAGACATACAGGGAAAAAAAAAAACCACATCACTGTTTAGATGTTGAGCATAAAACTGCATGCAGACTTAAATCAAGTGAGTGGTCTTCTAAGATCTTCTAACCTGTAGAAGTTTAGGCCAAAAATATTCACTAAAACCAAACAACTTTTATTTTTGCACCTCTAGCAGATATTCACTGTTTCATCTGGAAACTACCAATTAGAACAGTTACAGTTTTAACATGCTCTCAACATGCAAATTAAAACCAAAAAGCAACAGAAAAACTAGTTTTAACCCCAAAACACATAGCTATACTTTCCTATATTAAAACCTTGACATTTTCATTCAACTCTTAAAAAATAAATCACATTAGCGTTTCTTAAAAATGGCAACTTATAAGATGTCCTACTGCCATGTGACTTTGATTTTACTATGCAGTACAGCTGACTCATGCCTTAACCAGCAGCAGTGCAATCCCACCTGTAGCTAATAGAACTGAGGATGGTGCAAGTGTCAGACACAGATTCTATTCTTACAGAATCTCAGTCAACATTTTCATGCAAAATTATGTTTGAAAATCAAAAAAAAAATCCAAACTAGAAACCATTTTTAGAACACCTGCATTATGTTTAAATTTACATAAGCAACTACTCAAACACAGCTCTAGCATTTTTCTTCTTTTACCATCCACCAATCTTCCTCCACAATTTTATCAAGATTTTTCTCATCCTTCACTTTTTCCACAAGATCGTAAGAATTACTGAAGAAAAACTTTGAAAATATCTTTGACTCTTTC